>NW_027531562.1:250013-250617 GCF_008692635.1 Crocuta crocuta
CTTGGAGATAGGCAAGTGATAAGTCACACATTTGCATGGTGGGAGTGAGAAGACTCCTCTTGAACAGGTTAGGAACAGGAATATGTGTAACAAGGACAGGAGATAGGGCGATCCCATCCTGGGGTAGGAGACATTTATAAAGGCAGAGAACAACATGCAGAGAAGGACATCAGTTGTAACTCAGATCATATACATCTAAGGAGAATAAGGCATCCTGACACTAGTATGTAGAGGAAGGCTAACAAGAGCTTGTGACTGAGGCACCAATCTACGGGAGTAAACTGGGTCAGCCCTACAGCAAAGAGTATGGCAACGACTATGGAGAGAGAAATAGGTAGGGGATGACAATGAAATTGGAGAAAGAACGATTTTAGTTCAGTTTGGTTGCTTGGTGATTTTCCTCAAGCTTCTGGTTATAGAGAATTCTCAGGTGTTGGCTGCAGGCTGCTTATTGTCTACTATCTTCTTAACAGTGATCTGTAGAGGATTTTTCTGGTTAGCAGTTACTTTCCACTTCAAGTGGTTGTCAGGTGACAGGTGGGTTGCCTTTACTTGAGAATGGTGGATCCGGGTGGTTAGTCCTGCAACCTTGAGGGCTATGGGC
>NW_027531562.1:250900-251358 GCF_008692635.1 Crocuta crocuta
GGGAGAGTGGTACTGTGTTAGCTTGTACTTTACCCTCAGCTTGCCTCAGGCTCCCTAATCACTATCATTAGACAGTTAGGCTATTCCAAGTTTTCACTATCATAAACAGAACAGGGAAGGAATGACTGACTAAAAATGAACTTAAAATTTTTTAAGTAAAAAGAAAAAACACCTTCAACAATTTTTTGAAGACACCTTGCAGGATAGCTTCAAAATTAGTAATATTTGAAAGAAAAATACCAGTAACTAGTGTCAATAATTTCAAATCAAAAGTTTAAACCAAGTAAATTCTTTCATGCTGATTAATTTGCTTTTAGCAAAATTGCTTTTGACCGAGTTGCTTTCCACCAAATTAACTTTTGATTAAGTCACTTGGAGTTGCATTTATGAAACAGATGCAAAGTTTGGACAAGTGAACAAGAGAGCTTCTTGGCCAGTCATACACCTCGCTTTCAAAT
>NW_027531562.1:251443-251812 GCF_008692635.1 Crocuta crocuta
CACACCTCGCTTTCAAATTTTATTTTTTAAGCCACAGGACTTACAGTTGGTTGTATAATAGAAGAATTTTGATAGTTGGAAAAATGAAAACTTGAGGTTGCCCTTTAGGTAGGCATTTCTTATTTATAAACAAAAGTGCCAACCTTCCCATAGAAGTATCTCAGAGGCACCAGCATTGCACAATTGTTGGTTGTTCAGTGGGTCTGATTTATAGAAACCTCTCAGAATTTCGAAATTTAGTGTGAGAAATACTATTGTAAACAAATTATCCATAATATAAAATTTGAACAAGTTTACCAATAAATAAGAGAGAACAAAAACGTTCATAAATGATACTAAAATACCAAGTTTTAGTAAACACTGGGAACT
>NW_027531562.1:251944-252301 GCF_008692635.1 Crocuta crocuta
GAGAGAGAGAGAGAGAGAAAGAGGGGGGGGGGGGAGAGAGAGAGAGAGAGAGAGAGAGAGAGAGAGAGAGAATATTAAGCAGGCTCCATGTTGAGCATTGGAGTCCCATATGGGGCTTGATGTGGGGCTCAATCTCATGACTGTGAGATCATGGCCTGAGATGATACCAAGAGTCTGACACTTAACCAGTTGAGTTTCCCAGGTGCCTCAATGCTGGGAATGTCTAAAATAGCAATTATTTAAATAGGAGTATGCATTTGTTTTTGAAATGCACTTTATAAGAAGGATGACAAAGTTAGTACAGTCACAAGTATGTAAAAGTTTCTGTTTCTTGGAATTTGTTATATGAACTCAATT
>NW_027531562.1:253070-258851 GCF_008692635.1 Crocuta crocuta
AACTCAATTAGCTTAGATTTATCCCTCCCTCTAAAGTGGCAGAGAAAAACCATAAGAAACCAAAATCAAATACAAATATATAACCTGTGCATAAAGGGGCAAAAAGAATTAAGCCCATCATTCATACTGCTGCTTAGGATGGTGCATAAAGTCCAAAATGTAGTCCAGGACCTTCCAGACACTGGCAGAATCACTCTCAGGTGGCATTCTGGCATTCAGGAGCAAGACTTGGCTCCTGTTGCCAGCTTCCACCCTAACTCAGACTGAGGGCCCTTCCCTGAAGTTATCCAGTCCTTGATTTCAACTGGAACTAAACATGTTTTTTAAAAAATTTTTTCTGTACTTGTCTTCTGCCTCCTATCTAGATACTGAATTGCCTGTTGATCTATTTTTGTCTATATTCAGAGTCACTTATCTTTTGCTGCAAAGATCTGGAAGCCATTTTTGTCTACCTATCCACAATGATGCATATGTAGGGAGGAACTCCACAGGATTACCCAAATATGCAGCACAGTGAGGCAGGCTCAGTGGGAAGCAAGGCTGAGGGCATAAAGATTCTAGAATAATGGGAGGCCGCAGAGGGTCCTCAGCCCAGGGAAGTTTGATTCTTTGTTCTTTCCACATACCAGGGGGTCCTTCTGCTTCACACATTTCCATCTTTCCAAGAACCTCTGCTGGCACTTGGAATGGAAGCAGGATGTGCACTTTCCACCACTGCTTGAGATTTGTGTAAAGATTTTATGATAGAGATTTTCTCTCCGTGCCTATGTATCTTTTATTAAAGAATCTGTTCTTCTTTTTTTAAAAAAAATTTTTAATGTTTTATTTATTTCTGAGAGAGAGAGAGAGAGAGANAGGTTTAAGTGGTTCCTTTTTCCAATCTTTTATCTAAACCTGATCCCCAGGTTGGTGGGGGTGTACAGTTATTCCTAGGGAAATAGGTATCCCGTCTGTCACCCAACTATGTATCTCAAGTACAGGTTTTCCTAATCCTTGTAGTTGTTTTTGTATTTCTAAGTTCCCTAGCTCTGTCAGGTTCCCCTTGCATTTGACTGGTGAAGGGGGCCTTCTGTAGAGGATCTCGAATGGGGAGAATCCTATTTTTGTCCAGGGTGTACAGCATATTCAGAAAAGAGTTAGGGGTGGTATATCTGGCCAGGACAAGTTAGTTTCTGGACATAGTTTTGCCATGGCTGATTTAAGGGTCTGATTTATATGTTCCACTTTTTCTGAACTCTGGGACTGGTGGGCTGCATGTAAGTTCCTTTGGTACCTAGGGTTTGGCTACTTGTTGCACCACCTCGACCACAAAACCCAGGCTATTGTCTGAGCCTATGGCTAACGGCATTCCATGTCTAGGAATGATATCCTTTAGGAAGGCCTTGGTAACTTCTCTTGCCTTTTCAGTGCGTGTGGGATAGGCCTCAAACTAACTGAAAATGTGCAGATGAATGCTAAAAGATATCTGTATCTTCTACTGGGCTTTATTTTGATAAAATCTACCTCTAAATCTTCGAAGGGTGCCTGACCACAGCATTGGATTTCCATGGGTCCAGTGGGGTCTTGTTTGGTGTTATTTTGTGCACAGAGAAGGCAATGTTGAGAAACTGAGGCACAGAGGGACAGGAGTCGAGCAATTACGTAGTAACAACTTAATAAGGTTTCAAGAGTGGTTTTTCCTAAGTGGGTGAGCTCATGCTGTTGGAGAGCCACTTGTTGGACTAGCTGCTCCAGTATATAGATTCTTTGGCCTGGAAGTACCCACCGTCCTTCTTTTGTCTGGCTTCGTTTTTCCTGTTATGCCCATTTTGTTTCTTGGGTTACGTACCTTGGGGAAGTTGGCAGTTCTGGAACCAGCATGATTTTTGAGGGTGTTGTTTGTTTTCCTGCTGCTTGTTTAGCTGCGGCGTCAGCTTGTCGGTTACCTTCTGACACTGAGCCCTCTCCTCCTTGATGTCCCTTGCAGTGGATGACTGTTACCTCTCTCGGTTCCCAGACTGCCCTTAATAGTGTGAGGATTTCTTTCCAATTTTTGGTTTCTCTTCCTCCTGTGGTCAAAGGTCCTCTCTCCTTGTATAGAGCCCCATGTACACGTAGAGTGGCAAAGGCATAGTGCAAGGCAGTGTGTATGTTGGCCTGTTTCTCTTTAGTGATTTCTAGTGCTCTCATTAAGGCCCACAGTTCTGCTCGCTGGGCTGACCACCCCTGTGGAATGTTCTTTGCTTCTATGACCTCAGAATCAGAGACTACTGCATAACCGGTGTATCTTTTGCCTTTGTTCATGAAGCTGCTGCCATCAGTGTACAGGATGAGGTCAGGATTTTGTAAGGGCCTTTCTGATAGGTCGGGTGGGCTAGAATAGACTTCATCAAGTATGTCTAAAAAGTCATAGTCTGGGGGCCCTGTGGGCAAGAAAGTGGCAGGGTTTAGAATTTTTATGGCTTCCAGTCTTATTCATGGGTTCTCACATAGCAGTCTCTGGTATTGTATCATCTGAGCATGCGTTAGCCAGTGTTGCCCTGAGGCATCCATCAAGGTAATAACAGAATGGGATACCTTAACATTTAGGTTTGTCCCCAACGTGAGTTTATCTGCTTTTTTGATTAAAAGTGTTGTGGCTGCCAGGGCCCTCAGACAGGGTGGCGATCCTGTTGCAACTGAGTCAATCTGTTTTGAAAGGTGTGCCCCAGGTCTTCGCCCAGGCCCAAATTCCTGGACCCCCAGATGAGAAACCCCAAGGCCACCCCATTCTTTTCATGTATGAACAGGTTGAAATCTTGTGATACATCTGAGAGTCCCGAGGCTGGTGCCTCTGTGAGTTTTGTTTTTATAGTTTCGAACACCTTTTCTTGATTAGGGCCCCAGAAAAGAGGTGCCCTCTCTTTCCCCTTTAGTGCCTCATATAGTGGTCTGGCCAACTCCAGGAACCCTGGGGTCCATATCTGACAGAATTTTGCTGCTCCCAGGAACTCTCGGACCTGCCAGCGGGTAGTGGGAACGAGAATGGCACAGCCTGCCTGTTTCCTTTCAGCTCCCAGCATCCGTTTGCCTTGGGAAATTTTGAAGTGCAAATATTTAACTTCCTATTGGCAAATCTGTGCCTTTTTCTTTGACACCTGGCATCCCGCCTCTGCTAGTAGCCTGAGTAGGGCCCTGGTTCCCTCCTAGCACTGGGTCCCCGTGGGACTGGCTAGCAGAAGATCGTCCACATATTGGAGGAGGACACATCCTAGGTCCTGTCCCAGAAACCTGGCTAAATCAGATGCCAGTGCCCCACTGAATAAGGTTGGTGAATTTTTGAATCCTTGCAGCAGTCTAGTCCAAGTGAATTGTTCCTTTACCCCTATGGTATGGTTTTCTCATTCAANTTGAGATCACGACCTGAGCCGAAGTTGGACATTTAATCAACTGAGCCACCCAGGTGCCCCAAAGAATCTGTTCTAAACATTCAGAAATTGTTCTATTTTTAAATCAAAGAATATATGACAGTTATAACCTTTATTCCCATATTTATTACCTGTTGAGTTCAGATAACACCAGTTTTTATTTAAACGTATTGCGACACTGACCTGATTAGCTCCTACTTTGCTTCTTGGCAATTTCTGACCTAAATTCTATCTAGAAACTTCTATTGGAAGGCCATATTTTCTTTGCAAAATTTCCAGAATGTTTCACTTATCGTAATTCATTACTATAGACTTTCCTCCTAATATTTGCTATTCTTTGAGTATCTATGCCAGCAAAGTAGCAGTTGTGTTGTTATTAAGAATGATGTGAGATTAAATGTAGTAGATTCCACTGATCTATTGCTCTTTGGTCGTGATACTGACTATTCCTTACCAAGTGGGTCTCAGCTCAACATTTTACATCATGACTGCAAGGAAGCATTTGAATTATGTTCCCCCTGGCAAGGGTGAAAAGTCAGAGTGAGATTGATATGAGATTCTCTACCTTTATTTTTTTTCTCTGTTGAGTGTGAATCAGCCATCAAGCTCATGTGAGGATCTTTCTTGTAAAAAATTCTGCAAAGTAATCCCCCCGCTTGAGAGTCTTCAACGTTGTTATTCTTTTATTTTATCTGATCAANTCCAGGAACCCTGGGGTCCATATCTGACAGAATTTTGCTGCTCCCAGGAACTCTCGGACCTGCCAGCGGGTAGTGGGAACGAGAATGGCACAGCCTGCCTGTTTCCTTTCAGCTCCCAGCATCCGTTTGCCTTGGGAAATTTTGAAGTGCAAATATTTAACTTCCTATTGGCAAATCTGTGCCTTTTTCTTTGACACCTGGCATCCCGCCTCTGCTAGTAGCCTGAGTAGGGCCCTGGTTCCCTCCTAGCACTGGGTCCCCGTGGGACTGGCTAGCAGAAGATCGTCCACATATTGGAGGAGGACACATCCTAGGTCCTGTCCCAGAAACCTGGCTAAATCAGATGCCAGTGCCCCACTGAATAAGGTTGGTGAATTTTTGAATCCTTGCAGCAGTCTAGTCCAAGTGAATTGTTCCTTTACCCCTATGGTATGGTTTTCTCATTCAAAAGTAAGTAGGAGTTGGGGTGCCGGGGTGGCTGAGTCCATTAAGTGTCCGGCTTCAGCTCAGGTCGTGATCTCTCGGTCTGTGAGTTTGAGCCCCGCATTGGGCTCTGTGCTGACAGCTCAGAACCTGGAGCCTGCTTCAGATTCTGGGTCTCCCCCCGTCTCTCTCTGCCCCTCCCCTGCTCGTGCTCTATCTTTCTTGCTCTCAAAAATAAAACATTAAAAAAAACCCAAAACAAAACAAAAGCAAATAGGGGTTGGCTATTAGGTGCTAGCCTGAGACAGAAGAAGTCGTCCTTTAAATCTAGGCTGTGAACCATCCTGCTNCTCTCTCTCTGCCCGTCCCCTGCTCGTGCTCTATCTTTCTTGCTCTCAAAAATAAAACATTAAAAAAAACCCAAAACAAAACAAAAGCAAATAGGGGTTGGCTATTAGGTGCTAGCCTGAGACAGAAGAAGTCGTCCTTTAAATCTAGGCTGTGAACCATCCTGCTTCAGAGGGTAGGAGTCTTAGTAGAGTGTATGGGGTAGGCAATGCTGAATGCCATGTGACGACTGCTTTTTTAATAGCTCCTAGGTCCTGCACAGGGTGGTAATCATTTGTCCCAGGCTTTTTCACAGGCAGCAGGGGAGTTGTCCATGGGGACTGACATCATTTTAGAAGTCCCCATTTGAGTAGCCTGTCCAAGTTTGTCTGGTTCCCCAGGCATGCCTCCCGTGGGACCAGATACAGGCATNCACAAGGAGCTAATAGTTTGTTGAAGAAGACAAATATGTTTTTAGTAGCACTAACCCAAGGCTTCACAACAGGGGTGGTATTTTAGTAGGTTAGGCATGGAAGGATGACTAGAATTCTGTTGGATAATATAGAAAATTATATGTGAATATTGGTAAGATCTGTTCATTCAATAAAAAGAAAACTTGTAATATTCCACGTTAATTGCTTAAAGTAGATGTGAGATAGGTAGAGCCAGATTACAAGGGCAAATGAACACTTACTAGGTTATCTTTCCATTCTGTAGTAAATCCTCATTCTCTGATTACTGATCTGTACCTTTTCTCAACCACATGGGTCCCAGTGGCAGTGTTATAGAAAATACTTGGTGCCAGGAAGACACAAGCCACACACACTCAGGGAAGCAGGAAAGACTGTTTATTGCACATTGGTGCCCGCCCAGCAGAGTTACCTCCAAAGGCTGAGCTGGGAACCTTGATGTCAGCCTTCTTTTATGGCAGGGGGGGGAAGGGC
>NW_027531562.1:258930-290056 GCF_008692635.1 Crocuta crocuta
TTGGGGCAGGGTGGGTGCAGGAGGCAAGCGAGATTACAGAAGCCAAAAGCATGCAAGGTGGGTATCCTGCCTCGGACATCTGGCTGGCCCCTTTTATCTTGCTTTTATCAGTTTTTCTTTTCATCCCCCCCTCTTGATTCTCAAGCTGCTGTAGCAGACTTAGAGAAAACCAGTTTGTGGGGGCCAGAGAACCCTTTGTTGTCATGAGAGGAGGGGCAAAGGCTGTTCTGGCTTCTTCCTGCTGGACAGGGGTGTCAAAGGGAGGGGTGAGGCAGGTAGGATTCTTGGTTATCCAAAGGAGAGTAGAGACAACTAGAATGGCCCAACGAGTATCATNTTGATGAGAGCATATTAAGAATACAAGGGCAAAACAGGAGGGCTATGAAAAGCTTTAGGAGAGAATCAGCTGAAGGGAAGAGCCAGGATGCCCAATTCCATATGTTGCTCCAAGAGTTCCATGCATCTGCGAATTCCTGTCTTCTTTTGTTAATTAGCTCCCTTAAATGCTGGACCATATCTGACTGTCCTTGACTGGTTGACATAGAAGCAACATTCTTCATTTAGAAAGAGACATAGTCCTCTCCTTTCGGCAGTTAGCAGGTCCAACCTTCTTCTGTTTTGTAAGACTACTGCTGCTAGGGAGTCTAACTGGTCTTGTAAAACCATCAGAGATTTGGTAACCCATTGTATGTCATCTGTTAGGTCTTTGGATAATTCATACTAAGTGGTTGAGGAGACTATTCCTCATATTCCAGTGCCATTATTCCTAAGCCAATCATCAGGGCTATACCTTAAATGGCTCCTTTTGATGGGGTATATGCTGCCAAGGGTACTATAAGAGACTGATTATTGGGTTCAATGTTTATCTGAGGAGTGAGGAAGGCCAGGGCACAGATGCCCATTCAGTTGGCTGGTAGACACAGCTAGGTGTCTGTCTGACTCACATAAAAAGAGAAGGCCTGAGAGGGGTCAAGAGCAGGGTGGGGTTATGGGAAGATGACTGAGTTTCTGACTGTCAAGAGTCTGGTTGTATTTGTCAATGGTCAGATTGTTGACTGACTCCATTTTAATTTTGTTTGTCAGGCACCTGGGAGCTGTTTGGGACAGTTCGACTCCAGTTAGGACAGGTCTCACCATGTGGGGGTCTGGGTCTTTAGTTAATAGGGTGACATTTACAATTGTCTGTGTTATCAGAGTGGCTATGTAATGGCTATGTAATGGTGGAGGGTGTCCTGTGGACAAGCAGAGCCATCAGGCTCTAGCCAGGCTGGGATTGGTATCACTAAGGAGGCGATGTGTTGCATTTAACATTTGGTTTAGACAGGGATCCAAGACAAGTGGTCTATCTGATTTATGTTCCCATGGAAGTTGAAGGGTTAGGTCAGAAGTGACCCAACAGGCATGGGGAACATCAGGGCAGGTTGGATCAGGCAGCCCCCAATAGTGTTTTATTTTTATTTTTCCCATCCAATACGTTATCCCATTTCTGGTACAGGGNCCAAGTTTGTCTGGTTCCCCAGGCATGCCTCCCGTGGGACCAGATACAGGCATATTTTGACAGGTTGGGCTCCAGGCTTCAGTTAATATTGGGGGGTGGCTTTTTGCCAGACCAGGGGGGGGTTTCTTCTGCCCCCCTGGGGTAGCTTCTTGTTCGGGGCCACAGCTGGTTCACCAGTAGGGGAAGTGTATAATCTCCCTTCCTTTTCCCATGGAATTGTCAGGGACAAAATCATGGGTTGGGCCTTTTCATTTAGGTGCAGTTGCATCTGTCCCTCTGGAGTGAACACTATTTATTCCTGCCCCCAACTTGGTTAGGAGGTCTCTACCTAACAGTGAGACTGGGCAATTGGGTAGATACAGGAATTCATGAACTATTTGGGGACACTCCCAGCTGGCATTGTTAGGGACTGCAAAATGGCCTTCGAGTTTGCACCCCAGTGGCTCCTATGCTGGTGACTTCTCGACTGACAGAGGTGCTACCTGTGTGTCACCACAGAGTGTTTGACCCCAGTGTCGACCATGAAGTCTATTGTTTATCCCCCCACCTTCATTTTGACCATGGGCTCATGGAGGCCTAGTTGGATAGAGCCTGATCTTTCCTAATCATAGTCCACTCCCGCCAGTCCCATCAGGTCAGCCTCAGGTAGTTCTGGTTGGTAGCTATGGGGAACAGAGGTTTTTGGTTTTCCTTTTTGGAAGTTGGGGCATTCATTTTTCCAGGGTCCAAATTCTTTGCAGTAGCCACACTGACCCTGTCCCAGTGGCCCCCTGCTGGTTTGTTCCTGCACTGGACAAAGGCTCATCCAGGGCCTGGCTTTTCTACCCAGCACAAATTGTGCAACTTCTAGTAAAATAGAATCATAAGCTCTGTGACGGCAGAAGGCAAATCTGTCTTGTTTACTAGTTCTTTTGTGCTTCCTCAGCCCCAGTTCACCCCAAATATCCATGAGGGCATCCCTATCAACAGCAGCTCATTTAAAGGGTCGATACTCTCTGGACGTTCTGCCTCTTATTCCCAGGAGCACCAAGCAGCTGCTGTCAATTTCTTGTCTTCCTCTTCCCACCAGGCCTCTAGGTCCCAGGGATGGTTCCAAGAGGGAGAAGCGATAATGCTACTGAGTGAGTCCCCCGGGTCTTTTTACATGGTTCTGTCCCTCCTGGGCCTCTTCATCCCAAGCTGCTGACTGGATTAAAAATTTATCCAAGGGGCACCCGGGTGGCTCAGTTGGTTAAGCGTCCCACTGTGGCTCAGGTCATGATCTTGCGATTGGTGAATTTGAGCCTCAGGTTGGGCTCTGCGCTGATGGCATGGAGACTCCTTGGGATTCTCTCTTCCTTTCTCTCTGCCCCTCCCTTCCTCGTGTTCTCTCTCTCTCAAAATAAATACATAAATTAAAAAAAAATTTCATCTTAAAAAAATCTATCCAAACCTAACTGTGGCAGGATGGCCAGTGTTACTAAGAGTTTGTGCCTTCTCCTAATATACTAACCAAAGTGGGACTGGAGATCTCAGATGCCTTTTCCCCCTGGCTTCCTACTTGTCCTCTTTGGTGGCTTCTGGGACATCGCAGTAGACATGAGTAGTGTCTATGGTTCCTTCCAAGCATTATGATGCTGGGTCTACATTCACTTTAAGAAGGTCCTGAATAAGGTGATGGAGAAATGACAAAAATAGGGATGACTACATTGTACTTTTCTTGATTTCAAAACCATTTTACTTCTGAAATCATTAACGAATCCACTCACTAGCTAACTTGTCAATTTCTTTATTTTAAATTTCTTTCTTAATTTTGAGAGAGCGAGAGAGAGTGAGAGAGAGAGAATGAGAGAGAGCGAGAGCGAGTGCAAGCGTGCACACGAGCAGGGGAGAGGCAGAGGGAGAGAGAGGATGAGACATCCAAGCAGGCTTCATGCTGTCAAACTGCAGCCTGATGTAGGACTTGATCCCATGATTCATGAGATCATGTCTTGAGCTGAAATTAAGAGTCAGATGCTTAACCGACTGAGCAACTCAGGCGCCCCCTAACTCATCAATTTCTTGAAGCATTTACCAAGCGCCTGTTTGTAAAAACCCTTGCAAGGCACTGAGTTGTCAATTCTAACGTTTATTGTGGCTGGCTTAGAGAAAGGGCTTGATAGTAATTGGGCTCTGGGTGAGAGAGAATTCAGATAAAAAATGTAAATAGAAGCTACAGACCTCCCAGTATTGATTCTCTGGGGCTTTTGATGCTACTTTGGTCATATTTACCATTCTGGGGCTTAGTTATGCACCCACTAGACATTTTTCTATGTAGTGTTTCGTGCGGTTTGGAGCAGCTAGCATCATGTAACAGTTTCAGCTTTTTGGTTGAAAGTTGGGGGATTCTGCTGTATCTTATTTCTTATGGGCAAGAAAATGCGGCTGGTGTAATGGGCAAGCTGTGTTTTTCTTCTGGCCTCTTCCTGGCCTATCTATTGAAACAAATTGCTCCCAATCATGCACTGGACAAAGGCTCATCCAGGGCCCAGTTCAGACTTTCCTGGTGATCCGTGTTCTGGGCTCCATGTTTGGCATAGGCTATTTGTTGTCCTGGGTCGCCTGGCTGTGCATTGGACAGGATTGTAGAGTACTGTAGGGGACATCAGACCTGGCAGGGTCTTAGAAGGGTCTGGCGGTAATGTCCACCAGAGGCAACTGCCATACGTACCGAATACCTATGAATGACTTTCTGGAGCTGGAGGGGAAGCTGGCCGCATGGTGCCTATAATGTCTGGGGGGAGCACCAAGAGATGTCGGTTGTCCAGAAACTTCAGGGCTGAGTTGTTTTGGATAATTTCTTCCTCCTGGATGGCCAAACGTTTATTTATCTTTTAAGCTCCCAAACACTTAACCACATGAAGTGAGAAGTTTGCTGAAATGTACGGCATGCCCAGAGCTTCTCTTGTAGTTCTGTCCCTCCTTCCTCTTGGCTCCTGAGAGTGGTCCAGGGAACACACAGAAATCCAGTAAAAGAGATCGTTCTAAAGCTCAGATACTCCTAAGTGTTTATGATTATAATCCCAAAATATAAATATCTCTATTAGGATAACTCTGTAGGCACTTACCAGTCCTTTCCCTTATGAAACACAGGGGGAAGAGGAGGGACTCCTTCCTAGGACCCTCTGTGTGAAGCTATAGGCAGGAACCATGGAGGCCAAGAAATCACTCGTGGTACTTGAGGACTTAGCACGCTCTCCAAACCCTTTCCTTGCCAGAGGGGTCAGCGAAATCTACTGCACATGCCCCACCTTTCCTATTTCTCCTTGGGAATTGACCTCTTGTCCTTTGTTTTTGTTTATAGCTTTCTTTATGGGGACACATGCTACACACTCCACCCGTTTAAAGTGTATGATTCAGCAGTTCTTTAGTATATTTATAGAGCTAAGCCACCATCACTACAGTCAATTTTAGAAGATTTTTATTACCTTCCCAAAGAAATCCTGCACCCCTAAACTGTCACGCCCCATTCCTATTATCTCCATGCTGCACCCTGACCCAGGCAACCCTAATCTATTTTCTGTCTCTATAGATTTCTATTCTGGACATTTAATATAAATGGAATCATACAATATGTGATCCTTTGTGACTGGCTTTCACTTAGCATAATGTTTTCAAGGTTCATCCATGATGTAACACGTATCAGTACCTTCATTCCTTTTCATTGCCAAATACTAGGCCAGGGTGTGGATATACCACATTTTATTTGTTCATTCACCACTTGACAGACAGTTGCATTGTTTCCATGTTCTGGTTATGGTGAATGATGCTGCCATAAAGATCCTTATTCAAATTTTCGTGCAGACCTAGGTTTTCATTTCTCTTGGGTATATACTATACTCCGGAGTGGAATTGCTGGATTATATGATAACTCTGTTTAACTGTCTGGGGCTACTTATAAAGTTCGGCAGATTGGAGATATCCCTTCAATCCTTGAGTACTTAGAAACTTGGATTAGAAATACGTGTGTGCACTGATTTTGTTGATGAATTTTCTGTTCGTCTCTATTAGCATTCGCATGTTTGTTTTAGCCAGTGTAGGTAACATTCCAGATTGTTTGTATACTGTTATCAAACAATCCTCATTTTCTCTTTCTTCCATTTCATTCCCTGCAGGTTTACGTTCTCTCCTTGGGACAGTAGATTGTTTTTTTGTCTTACAAATTACAGAAATAGCGATTGAAAACTCCTATTATACTAAAGGCCCAAGGCTGGAGGTGAGGTTAGCAAAAGGGCGAGGGAGGCGCCTGGGAAGAGTCTGATTTCTGGTATGCAGAGGATGCCACAGGGCTCAGCGCCCAAGCCCCTTGCGCCCTGGACCGCCCTCTGGCCTTTGCACCACCTCCCAGCGTTACCCGGTCTCCTCTCTGGTCTCTGGTCTCGGCGCCCTACGTGCCGCCAGGCACGCACGAGAAACACCTGCGCACAGCAGTTGCCAAAGGCCGAGGAGCTGTTTGAGACTCCATATCCTGTTTGGGAATTGTTTCAAATGAAATCAGTGACTCTCCTCTGCATTAAAACAAAATTTTTTTTAAGGAGAAAAAAAGAAAGAAGGAGATCGGCGAGGACTCTCCCTTGAGAGCAGAGGGAGCGCAGTGGTCTCTCTGCCCAGCGGCCCTCACCCCTGCCTGCTGCCTCTGCGGGCCGCTGGGCTGGCCGGAGGCGTCTGGGCTGCTGCGTGCCAGCTGGTGCCTCCTGCCTCCTCCCTCCTTGCTCCTGCATCAACTTTCCCTTCTTTTCTGCATTCCACAGACGTTTGTTGAGAGTCAGTGTGTGCCTGCCTGGTGCTGGGCAAGGGCATGGTGGGTGCAGACCCTCGTGGAATTTGTTAGCCTTTATTCCCTCCTGCCTTTCCCCCATTTTCTGTCTCATTCTCCATATGTTTCTTACTCCTCTTCTTATACTTTTTTAGTTTTACATGTTAAGGGGACACTATTAAAAAAAAATTTCCATGTCCATGTTTCATTTTTTTTTTTGGACCCACGCAGAGGGAATTTAGAGTTAGAGGAGTTTGGCACAGCCTAATTGACCCAGCTGTGTCCCCGATGGCCTCCTCTCTTCCCGAGACCCAGGCTGAGTCTATTCAAGGAAGTGAGGCGGCGTGAAAGCTGTGCACCCTCCCTGTCAGTATCCTTGCTACTGGCTGTGATAGAAGGCGCTGCTGCCCAGGGAGGGGTGTGTGTGTGTGTGTGTGTGTGTGTGTCTGCCAGAGGTAGGAGGCCCCTGGGGAGATGGCAGAGAGATGCACTGCCTGGAGGCACTAGAAGTCCCCCAAGCCCATTGGGCCACTTGACTGGTGTCTGGACACAGCTCCAGAGTTTGCTCTCGAGAATGCTTCTGGCCTCCTCTTGGAATACTTTGAGCTCCATCGGGATGCCACGAATCTTAGGTGTTTTCTATACCAGGATGTTTGGGGGCCCTACATCAGACGTGTCTGATCCAAGAAAGGACCCTCCTTATAAACGCATGTAAATAATAGGCTTTGCCTCTGCCTGTGAGTCATCGCTTTTCCTTGGAGAGAAGGTACAATGTATTCCTGTCTTCTTTAGGCAATATTCTGCCAGCCAAATGGCCCAGGGGCCTGAACCAGAGCATGGAGTAAAGTGGAATAAAATATTTGAAAATGGAATGGAAAAATAGCAAAGACGCACACAATACAAGCTCTGATTTTTTAAAATTAGATTTGATAGACATAAAAGGGTTCTGAAAAATTGCCGTAAAAGTTTCTAACCACTCTCGGTTTCTGGGCATTTCTTGTTGCAGGCCATTAACAGATTGTGGACTGGCCGTGGTCCTGTAGAACCACCTCCTCCCCTAATCCCTGACCCTTACCCATGGGAGTGGCCAGGTCCTGCTGGGTGACAGGAGCCCTGTCAGGCTGGGTGCTGGCTGCGAAGGTCTCTCCATAGTAGACCACACGAGGGAGCAGAGGTACCCACCTGGGTCCGATCATTGTCCCTAAGACTCAAGGTTTCTTAGACAGCAATTTTAGTAATAAGGGGCTGAATCCATGCGAGTTGGTTTTTGGGCACAGAACTCATGAAATCCACGGAAAAGCTGCTGTGGTAGGTGTAGGAAGGGCAGAAGCCAGCGCAGTTCTGAGGACCTCAGCAGTCCAAGTTCATGGACTTTCACTAGGGCCTCACCATTAACAAGGCTTAGTTCCCAGCTCTTTCAGTCTATGTGCCTCTTGGCATAAATTATCAAGAGAGAGATTCTGTGGATTGAGTCTGGAAAAAGGTCTACCTCAGTCCAATTAGTGGTGGGCTAGAGACGGAGTCTCATAGCCTGCTCTGCTCCTGGTGGGCTTGTGGAAACCAACTCCTTGAGAAAGAAGTTAATGGCAGAGCTGGGATTAAGGTGGCTCTTGGTACAAGCTGCTGCCTGTGGAAGGTCTGGAATGATGTGCCAGTTCTCAAGGAGGGGAAAGATTTTAATCATTAAATTGTGGGGAGAAACTCCTGGCCTTGCCCTGTGCAATCGATTCCCCCCCCCACTCCGGGTCTATAAGTGCACTGAAATGTTGCTTCCTAGCCTCTGGTCTAACTACTCACTTAGCAAACAGGATTCTCCATGGAAGGCACTGACCTGTGATTTATGTGTCATAAAAGGGCTGGGGTGTTTGATGCCTGTACTTATCTGCTTGAGAAGAAACATTAAATAAGAGCTAATGGACCCTCGGCTTCTAACGTGGCGGCTGCTTGCTTAATGCGCAGTGCACACGTGCTCCATTTCAGCCTGGCTCCCTGGACGGGCCAAGCCACTTTTCATCCTGCAGATCTCAACAAAGCTCAGCCACAGCCAGATCCATGAGAAGTAGAACTGAAAGGCTCAGAAGCTGCTGCGTTCTCTTTTCCATGCCTTTGCCACTGGAAAGGTGTTTTTCTTGCCTTGAAGGTGTTTTATAACACAAACTTTCAGGGTTAAAATTCCTAATGTCCAGCAAAAATTTAAGCTGATGACACCATTTCAAATGATGGTTTAATAATCCATAGTTCCAGGGAGGAGTTTCAGATGGCCTTATACAGAACAATTTCTGGTACAGGCAGAGTTCCTTTGAATCCAGAACTGTAGTTTCCTTCAACTTCTCAACTGGTGCGGAGTGCTCAGAATTGGTTAATTCTGGGTCTCTACTGGCAGCAGGCTCTAGGTGGCACTGCAGTGCAACATTCTAATGCACTGTACTGTGTGTGTTCCTGTGCAGAAAACCAGGGGAAATTTAGTGCTCAGAAAAGTTAAATGCTTTAAGGAAGGGAGGGAGTATTTAGAGGTTCCTGTAAAAGCCTTGGGACCACAGACCATTCTCTTCAGGGAATAAATGGCGAAATGGCAAGGATGGTGTAGAAAGGAATATGTACCTAGTAGTGGCTTGTGACGTCTCCACACAAGAATCACAACTACCTCATGTGCCTGGGAGATAAGATAAGGCAGAGAGAGAACAGAAATCCTGAGAAAACAGAGTAAGGATGAGAGAGGAATGGATTTTTAAAAGGTATTATTATTCTTTTAGTTTGAGGAAGAATGTGGTCTGAAATACATGAAGTTCCTCTGGATTTATTCTTTCACTGACTATTGAATTGAATTAATGTTAATATAGTTAATAGTTACAGTATAATAGAGAATCATGGTAAGTAGTACTGATTAAAGGTACTTATGATCACAAGTAATAAAGTGAATTAAGCAAGAAAAACTCAGTGAAACATCATAAAATGTCTTTTCTTGTGGACCACATAGTCTAACACTTGGGTTTATGTTAGGTTTATGATATTAGGAGTAATTTAACCCACCAGATTTTGATGGTTTGGGAGGTACACATAAGTTTATTATCTGAACCTTATTCATCCCTAACTTGCAAGGATATCTTCAATCTGTTCCTGTTTCTAAATGGTGCTCTAAATCAGTGGTTCTTAATGTATAGTTGTATAGTTCTTGGACCAGTAGTATGGCATCAGCATGGAATTTGTCAGAAATGCAAATTCCTGAGCCCCACCCTGGACCTCCTAAATCAGAAACTCTGGGGAGGGAGCCCAGCAATCTATGTTTTAGCCAGTCCTCCAGATGATTCTGAGGCTTGCTCACGTTTGAGTATAACTGCTATAAAGAGTCCTTCGAGTAAATATGTGTCGGCAACAAGGAGAATAGATAGGGGCACCTGGGTGGCTCAGTCGGCTAAGCGTCTGACTTCGGCTCAGGTCATGATCTCACGGTTCGTGGGTTTGAGCCCCACGTTGGGTGACAGCCAGCTCAGAGCCTGGAGCCTGTTTCAGATTCTGTATCTTCCTCTCTCTCTGACCCTCCCCTGCTCATGCTGTGTCTCTCTCAGAAATAAATAAAACATTTTAAAAAATAAAAAAAAGAGAATAGATAGATTATTCAGTAAACGTCTGAGCCCTTACTGCTTTTAGCGGTGTGATAAGTGCTAGAATTACAATCAAGAAAACGTGGTTCTAAATTTAGTGGGGAAACAGGCATACCTACAAATATAAATGTAATAACTCCTACATAACATAGTAATTTTGCCTAGAAGGAAGGAGGAGAAAGTCTTAGAGGGCTGTGGAGGACATTTGGACAGTCTTGACAGATGAGAAGATTAATGGTGCAGAGGAGGGCTTATAACTTTTAACATTGCCTTTTATTATTGCCAGAGAAGAGTTTTGTCCACCTCAAAAAATAGAGAAGTAGAGTATATTGAGAGAGACTATTTGAGTCTTTCATTCTTTACCATTAATGGTTAATGACATGGGCTTTGCAAGTCACTTCTTAAGAGGGAAAATCTGGCTGGCTTTGGACTTTCACTCAATGCCAGAAGCCAATAAAGTAGTATCTACAAAGTTCTGATGAAAACAGTGACTCAAGGATATATATCCAGCAAGATGTTGGTCAAATGTAAAGACAATAGGTGGACATGATTGCACATCGGCAAACTCAAGAAGTACAGAATGTGTGAAAACTTCCTGGAAAAAATAATTATTCAATGACAAGATTCAGCCATGTAAGAGATAAGTAGGCACAGTAAAAGATGAATGGTAATCCTTACCAGAGGATATTGTCAAAGAGTGAGAGTACTAATTTCCTCATCTTTTTTAGCAGGGAGTTGATATTTTGAAACATCTCTAACTGCTTTATGCTTTTTAATAATCTTTTCTTCTTAACCTAGAGGGTTCTTTTAAGAAATAGTACAATTTCTGGCAAAGAAATATTTATTTGAAGTTTATTTTCCTTTACACTCTTCAGCTTTTTTATCTGTTAAGGTCAGGTAAAGCTAAGTTTTGAAACTTTCCCCAAATTAAAACTGGTTATATAGTATAATGTCATTTTAACTAGCTTATTTTCCCATCCAGCCATCCACTCATCCATCCATCCATCCATCCATCCATCCATCCATCCATCCGTCCGTCCGTCCATCCATCCATCCATCTATCCATCCTTCCATCCATTCTTGGTTAATCTCTTTCACTCTCATGGTTTTAAGTATCACCTATTTGCTTATGACATTCAAATATTTACCTTCAGACCTGAGGACTCTTCTGATTTTTGTCTAATAGCCCACTTGGGGAGCTCCACTTGGATGTCCAATGAGCACTGCAAACCCCACATGTTCAAAGCCAAACTTATTTTCATCTTCCAAATCCAAATTTGCTGTTCCTCCTATATTCCCATATTTCCTATCTCAGTTCATGATATCATCATCAGCTTGGTCACTCAAGCCAAAAACTTGGGGTCTTTCCTAGATTTCTTACCTCTTCTTCATCCTTCCTAATCAACCAGTTAGTAATATCACTTCCTAAATAGTTTTTCCTCTCTTTATCCCATTTACCATTGATCTAGGAAGTATCTTCACCAGGGTCTTTGACAATAGCTTCTTAACTGGTTTCTGGTCCTTCTTGGCTTTTCTCCATTTACACTGATTATTTATATTCCTGCCAGAATGATTTTTCTAAATGGAAGTTGACTTTGTTACTCTACAGCTAATATCCTTCAGTGGTTTTTCTATTTCCCCTTGGGATAAATCTTAGGCTACCAAACACACACCATCCTCAATTTCTGGACTAATACTTCCTTTTTAATTGTTAAAAATTAATTAATTAATTTTTATTTTAAGTAGGCTTCATGCCCAGTGCAGAGCCCAAACGTGCTGGGCTCAGCTCAAGACCTGAACTGAGACCAAGAGTCAGATGCTTAACTGACTGAGCCACCCAGGCGCCCTGGACTAATACTTCTATCCCTGATTTACTGTGATGTGGACAGCTTCTGGTTCTTCTGACTGGAATTCCTCTGTTTCCTTTATGGCCTAGATGATGCCTGCTTATTTATTGAAACCCAGCTCAAAGGTCACTTCAGGACCTTGAAGTGACCTAGGTTTTCTTAGTCCTTGGACTAAGTTTATCTCCTCTGTGTTCTGTGGTGTGCTGCATATATGTCTGCTGTAGCACTTAGCATCAGGAGCTGTTTATATGTTGGTCTCACCCACTGTCTTTGAGGGTTCCTCTGTGTTAGGAACTATGTGTATTTGTGTGTGTGTGTGTGTGTGTGTGTGTGACCGTTATATACCATGGCACATAGTAGGTGTTCAAAGACTCTTGAAATGAACTAAATAATTCTGGTACATCTTTCTATTGACTACTAGATACACTCCTTCTCTCCCTTGGGCACAATTGGATAAACACTTCCAAATTCAATAGTGTTCCATTTTTCTGAACTCTGGGCAGACCACCTTCCTTCTGTGGACGCATTCTTTCTTCAGATATGTTAATACCATTGATTAAGCTACAGCTTTCTTTTAGAGCAATCACATTCCAGTCGTGTCTCTCTAGACTCCATCCTAGATGCCTTAACTGGGTTTCTTCATTCCTTCCCTCATTAGTTCACTTATTTTAGTCATGGAAGGCTGTATGTTTAAGAGGCAGCAATTAGGTTGTCAATAAAATGGTGCCCTTTGTATTATTCACTATGTAAACCCTTCAAAGTGTGAGCCTGGTGGATGCTTCAGTGGGTGGGATGTGTGCATAAGGTGCAAAGTCCCTCCATGTCGGGAGGGCAGGAGTCCTGTATGCTAAGTCCACCCTCAGGTTCTTGCAAGTCCCTCAGGTTCCTGAGAACAGTTCAGTATAGAGGGTAAGAGCTCTGGTATTCGAGGGAGGCAGCCCTGGTCTCAAGTCTCAAGTTAGCAGCTTAGTGGACAAGTTCCTAACTGTGAATCTCTTCAACTGTTAAGTGGATGAATAGTAGGACTGACCTTATAGCGTTGTTTTGATAGTTAAGTGATGATGTTGATCTCTTTGCAATGGCTGACGAAAAGCACACAGCAAATGGTATTGAACCTCATCATTGTCATCATTGCTATTATCATCACCGTCATTTAACAATGAGTGCTCTAGTCTAGCCTCAGCCTGACTCTTCTTCACATCCTCCACATCTCCTCCCCTCGGGACGTGATTTGGTTGATAGAGATGGGAGCCTGAGGAAGACCTTGTGGACACCCCATCTGCCAATTGCCTTTTTCTGCTTCTTCTGTTAGGAGATGCTTTGGGTTTTTAGGGACTCTATTTATACAGGGATTATTTAGCATTTTTATTCTCTGAAGGTGCTGGCATAGATTCAGTCTGTAATTCCAAGGAAAAGGCGTTTAGCTGTGCCTTTCTTTGTTTGTCGGAACATTTCTGTAGATAAGCACCCTGCACAGTAAATAAACTGCATTGTTATTACATTGCCTAGCAATTTACCTGTAACAGACGGCTGTGCCTGCTATAATGACATGATAGCTAATCCATACCCCTGCATGATTTTATCTTTTACTGGAGGAGGCTGGCAAGTTTAAAGGGGACGCCCTCAAGGATCAGCTAGGGGAAACGAGTCTTGGTTTTTGTGAGTGAGGTTTTTCTTTGTGTGTGTGTGTGTGTGTGTGTGTGTGTGTGTGTTTACAGGAGGTGCACCAAAAGTCCTGTGTCTGGATTTTGAATGAGTGCTTAATTTCAGGATCAATTACCTTAAGCTTCCCACAAGTAGGTTCTACCTAAAGCTTCTGTTTGATTTAATTAAGGAAGTCTCCCAGTCCTCAAGGCTGTGTTAATACAAAAGATAATTTTTTTTTCTTACTGCATTAGAAATTTTGGATATGTGAATAGCCTATCATCCAACTTGTCTCAAAAGGAACTAACAATTGCCTTTGGCAATCAGTAAATAAGGCTGCTTTCTTTTATTTAACTTTCTGTATGCTTTTTGATAGAGCCCTCAAAGTGACATTATTAGATTCAAAGGCAAGAACTATTTTAGAGATCTATTAGTTTGACCCTGCCTACCAAAACACCCAAACAATTTATAGTGTCACCATAATTTTCAATGTAAACTACAGAACTGGACTTTCAATTGTGTCTTGTTTCTTATGGTTTGCTGTTTGTTTTTCCGACTAGACTGAAAGCTTCTGGAAGAAAGAAACTGGCTTTGGACTTCTCAGGAGGCTGTGTCCCCTCCTGGAAAGGGCACAGACTTAGAGTTCAACCCAGGTTCAACTCCTGGCCTTTAACCATTACCAGCCCTATGACCTCGGGTAAGTTACTTTTCTATAATCTTCTTGTTGTCCCAAAGCTTGTTTAAGATATACTTCAACCTTTTTAAGGACTGTTATTTACTAAAAATACTTCATATACAAATACATGCTTTCTATACAAATGCTTTCTATACAAAATATATACATATTTTTATGGTACTTTACTTTTCTAAATGGTCTTGGATACCCTTCATGGCTTAAATATTACTGGCAGAGCTTATAATAAGGAACAAGAATTGTTTCAAATTGGGGAAACTTTTCATAGTGGTACCAATTGCTTTCCCCCTATTCATCCTACCCAACTTCAGGAAAGAAAATGTGTCATTCCTTCTTGTGATGAATTAGGCAGGGAGGCTGCTTGCCGGGGGACTATTTATATCTCTCTAATCTATTTCTCTCCATCTCTAGCACCACCAATAGCTAACATTTATTGAAGGCTTACGGTGGGCCATGTGCTCCACAGGCATGATCTCATTTAATCCCCACTAAAACCATTATTATTGCCATTTTACAGGTGGGGAATTTGAGGCTTAAAGGGGTGAAGCAAATTATCTAAGGTCACACAGCTAATTAGTGTTAGACTCAGATCCAATCTCTTCCCTGGACTAGTGTGGAGCACTGGTAAGGAGCCCGATACTGTCTCTCCAGTATCTTGTTTCCTTCCGGTCAACCTCTTCTCCACCTGGAAACAACATGAGCTTTTGCAGAAGAAAACCCCAAACCTCTTCCACATCCTTCTCGTTCCTCCCCACCCCATGTTAACAGTCTGCATGATCTGGCTTCTGGCCACCTCCCCTGTCCCATGTGGTACCGCCTTGTCCTTGCTCTCTGCCTTTGGTGACCTTCTTCAGTTCTGGGATCTGCCTCTTCTGTCCTCAGAGTTTTCGTAGATGTGGTTCCTTCTGGCTGGAACCCCCTCCGCCCCACCCTATGTCGCTCCTCCTACTGATGCAGGACACCGCTTGCTGGTGGGACATTTGTACCTCTTTGTCCCCTGCGGGTCCTGCAGCTTGAAGATCCATTTGTTCCTGATCTCACGTTAGACTGGGTTCCCGTTATGTGCTTCAGAGCAGCTTGTGCCTTATCTTAATGGCACTAATCAGGACTTATGATTTCAAAAAGTTTATCTGTGTACCCATTTGGTTACTATTTTCTATATTGCTCTGACTGGAAGTTTTATGAGGGCAAACATTGTCTCTTTCAGCTCATTTTGTATCTTCTGTGTTTAGCACAATACTTGGCACATGGTATTATCATTTACTATGTTGAATAAAAGCTGAGCTTGATTTTTTTTAATGTTTTATTTATTTCTGAGAGAGAGAGAGAGAAAGAGAGAGCGTGAGCAGGGAAGGGTTAGAGAGAGAGGGAGATACAGAATCTGAAATAAGCTCCAGTCTCTGAGCTGTCAGCACAGAGCCCAACGCAGGGCTGGAACCCACGAACTGTGAGATCATGACCTGAGCCGAAATCGGACACTTAACCGACTGAGCCACCCAGGCACCCAAAGCTGAGCTTTAGAAACTGGGAAATGCTAAGGATCAGTCCTGGGGTGTCTTAGCCCTCTCTTGTTCCTGGAGGGGCAAGCAGTGTGTGCAAACTGATGGCCTCTGCACATTCAGTGTCTGCACTTCTGAATGTGGGTGTGACACGCACACATACACGCAGACCCACACAGGCGCGCGCACGCGCGCGCGCACACACACACACACACACACACACCCTCTGTCTCCATTACAGGCAGCTGAACCAGGAAGGTGAAGAATATTTTTCATGGCGTTATTTTTATGATAATCTATTTCGATGGTTAATTTGGTTTAGGACACTGATTTATCACCAGTTTATAGATCTCTCTCTCTCTCTCTTTTTATTGTCCTATTTGAATTATAAGGATGGCATGTGTGAAATGGAACTTCTTGGCCTATTGTTCTGCTTCTCACGCAACCAGTGTAGTTCAGACAATAAAAAGATCTATAAAATTAATATATACACAGAGTGAGAGATGAAAGAGAGGGACAGAGACAGAGAAAATGGGTAACGCTTTGGAATTGGATACCACGTTTACCTCTCTCGAGTGAAGTTCAGAATCAAAATTTGCATGTGGGGAAGGCATAAATGAGGTATGAAGGTGTCGTCCTCTCGTGTGGAAAGAGGTCTAGTAATTTTAGCTTACCTCTGTTACTCAGAAACCATAGTTTCCTCTTGTTCTCAACCGTTTTAAGGGCTTTTTGACTACTGAGATAATACGTGCTCCAAAAATGTGATGTTAAAGAGAAGAAATACCAGGCCACTTGGATTATATAATTACTTAGTCTGCCAGGTACGTTCCAATTTTATCACCAGTAGGCATCTTAAACGAATATCTGCTTATGAATTTTCTCCAGTGCCTGGGACACAGCTGCCACATAGTAGGTATTTAATAAATATTTGTCAAATAAAAGGATAACTGAAGAGCACTGAGGAGGTATGGCTGATTAACTCGTCCCTTGAAGTATGATCCTAAGCTTGCTGATTTTTCACCAGAGGAAGGACTAGGCCCTTTTCCCATCATCTCCTCTGCTGGTTGTGCCCCCTAATGTCCTTTTCTGGCCAACTTTTCCACTTCTTTTGGCTCCTGGTCTCCCTCTGGGTTTTGTTACTCTTCCCACACTGGCTATTTACCTCCTCCTTTCAAAGAGTGAGATGGGAAAAATTCTGATCCTGAAAACATGCCTTCTGCATGGAAAACAGACAACAGTCTTCCCACCTTCTAAGGAAGTATTTTGAATGACCAGGTGGCAGTTCCCAGATGCGATTTCACTTGAGGTCCTTGGATTGACTATTTATTGCTACGCTTGAAATGATGGTTATTATTGTCACAAATATTATTATGCTGAGGAAGCCAGCTTGCAAGCACAGACAGCTGCATTGTTTACAAACATAATTAATGAGGTGATTTTTAATATCAACAGCTCGGCACCAGCCTTTCTAAAGACTGTTTATGGCCTGGGCCACAGAGCCATTTGTAACTTCTACGGCACTTCTCTGACGGGGCCGCCTCCAAGAGTCATTTCCTTTGGCTGGGCCCTGGTTTATTTTATGAATGACAAAAATAAACCTCTCCTTGTTGCTAGTGAGAAATGGTTTATGTCTAGCAAGCCCACGTTCATCAGAAGATAAACACAAGAATACTTTTCTAAGAAGGGAAGGTACATTTCCTAGCAGCTAACTTCTGTATTTATACAATAGTCGTCCAGCTAAGGTGGCTGTCCTGGGGGACTGGGAAGGAATGGCATATTCCATTTCTAAACATGGAAATGTTTTGTGTAGCATGATGTTCTATAAATACCTGCAGTATATCAATACTCAGAAAAAATAGCTTATACTTCAAATAGGTTTTCGACGGCCTAACAATTGAGGCCTTTTACATGACCTCAGACTTTTATTCCATTTAGTTATATTTGGGTGAAGGATTTGAACCAAAGATTTTTCTCTCCTCTAAATCTGGCCTGGCCTGGCATAACCTTTCAAAATGGACTTGAAAGCGAGCCATCCTTCCTTGGTTAAGTATTAGGTGAAACTCATCTTTTTGTCTTTAGGTTTTCTGTTCCACTCCTGATTTTGAACTTTGGTGGCTGGTGTACCCCAAATCTGAAGGATAAGTTTATTCTTATGAGATACCTACCGTTGAATACCTTTCCAAGCAAATCAGAGAATGACTCTTCCACCTGCATAATAGAAACTAATCATCCTTCTAGGCTCTGCTGTGTTTAAAAGCAAGAAATGAGGGGCACCTGGGTGGCTCAGCTGGTTAAGTGTCTGACTTTGGCTCAGGTCATGATCTCATGGTTCGTGGGTTCGAGCCACGCATCGGGCTCTGTGCCGACAGCTATCTCAGAGCCTGAAGCCTGCTTCAGATCCTGTGTCTCCCTCTCTCTCTGACCCTCTCCTGCTCACACTGTCTCTCTCTTTCTCAGAAATAAATAAAAACATTTAAAAAAATTTTTCAAAACGCAAGAAATGAGTGTCAGTGTGTTTCCTGGCTTGTTTCTTACATTTCAGAGGTTAGATGATTTAATAGTATGTTTAAATTTCTTACCTTTTGTTTTCTCCTCCACAAATTCTAAGGGAATTATTGTCAGTCTATTCCCTCTTGACCAGGGAATTCCCTGGATATATCTGTTCAGTAAGAGGCAGTAAGATAGGAAGAGATACAAAAAGACTAAAAATAATAAAAGTGACCCAAGATAATTAAAGTCAGTCATCTTGTATTTTTCTCGTAATTTTCAGGCAAATGCCTCTGAAACATAGTTTTATGATCCCAACTCCACATATCCTCGTTTATTACCTAAATCCACACTGGCTCTGGAGTGGATAATGAGAACTTTGTGAATGGCCCAGGTCTCATAATTTTAGGTGTTAAATAAGAGTGCTCATTTAATACAACTCCACACTTATTGAACATCTGGGTATATATGCCTCTTATTCTCAGGGAACTTTACCACCTCCCAGAGGAGACAGAAACAAATAATGAAGATTCGTCTTTAAAAGTGCACTCTTCTAAAGAGAATTGTTTGTTTGATCAGTTTGACTGCTGAGATTTTTGTTCTGCTGATTATAGTAATGAGTAGAGCGGAGAAATGGAAGAGGCCAGAGGAAACTAAATTGATTTATATAGGAAAGGACATGAAGCTACCAGTGGGACAGAAAAGAATAAGTCTAGAGAGTAGGAGGAGAGATTGAGGGGCAGGCATGAAGTTTGAAGGGGTGGAGGTGAAGTTTCAAGGGGTGAAGTAAGAGGAAAACTTCGGGGACCAACTGCCATGATGTCTGGCATTTTAGGGGACAGAAAGGTTTAATGAGAGTTTTTATTTTTAAAAATCGAGACATAACTTATATGAAGTGCACAAATGTTAACGAACAGCTCAGTACATACACACAGGAGTGCGATTTCTTGGCCACAGGTACTTGCGGAGGCTTGCCTTTAGTTGGTACTGCCAAATCATTTTCTAAAGTGATGGCATCAATTGGTGGCCCCAAATAATCTAAAGTGCTCCAGTTGCTCCACATCTTTGGTAACATGTAATGAGAACTTTGAGGAATTCTTTCTGGGCATCGTGTGGTACAGTTTCCCCCTTTGCTACCATTTGTGAGGCTTCAGGAAAGACCCAGAATTTGGAGTCAGATTCATGTCGGATTCCTTGCATTCACTGCCAAGAGCAGCAATCCCAGGTTCCCTTGGGTTTGAATTTTGGCTTCTCCATTTACTAACTGTACTGTATATTCTTAGGCAAGGGGTGTGTGTGTGCGTGTGTGTTGCCTTCTGAGCCTTTTGTTCTTCATCTGCAGAATGAGAATTCTAGAATCTCTGCATAATTTTAATGAAGATTGAATGAGATAGCACACATCAAGCTCTTTGCACAGGACTAAGCATATAATTTGTACTAAAAAAAAATGTAGCTCGTGTTACTATTAACGGAAGTGAGAAAATTCCAAGGGAAGGGTTACATACAGGGAGGATAGAGGTGGGAAACCTGGGCCAAATCTCCATATTCATTTGGAGTTTCTCCTTTCTTAAATGTTTACTTATTTATTTTGAGAGAGGGAGAGACAGAGAGAGAGAGCGAGAGAGCGAGCGAGTGAGCACGTGTACGGGAGCAGGAGAGGGACAGAGAGAGGGAGAGAGAATCCCAAGCAGGGATTGGGAGCGTGCTCAGTGTGGAGCCCAATGCGGGGCTAGATCTCACAGCTGTGAGATCATGACCTGAGCCAGAGTCAAGAGTTGGACGCTCAGCTGACTGAGCCACCCAGGAGCCCCTGGACTTTCTCCTTTCATAGCCAACCTTTGAAATTTTGGGGGTTTGATTATTAAAGGCAATAATTCCCTGTTGCCAAAAGTTCTGTTCCCTTTTCTACACCCAGGTAGGCAGTTGTGACTGTAGGCAATGCATTCTCGGGCTTACCTTGTGTGAGACATGGGTTTGCTAAAGCCATCCGGTCACATGACATCATCAACCACCATCACTGAGCAATTTTAGAAACAAGAGTTACAATAATTAGAAGTCTCTCCTCAAAGGAGATTGGTAATATGCAAGGTAAGAGAAGATTGAGGAGATAAACTTAAAAGAGAAAAAAGGAAAAAAAAAAAAAAGAGAGCCTATTTAATTTTATGGTTGATGCAACTTGTTACATGTGTGTCCTGCCAGAATAAATCGGATCATCTGATTTTCAAATTGCCGGGTCTATTGTTTCAGAAATAGAGGATGTAAATAATTTCAGTGCAATCTCCCGGATCTGGACCTCTCTCATCCAGAACTGTTATCAGCATTAGCATAATTTATGGTGCTATCTAATAATGAAATCACTGAACACTGATTGTACAGCTTCTTAAAGCTATAATTATTGCTCATTAGGAATGGATTTCATATTGTTTGCTCCTGGCACATAACCAGTTATTGAAAGGGAAAAGTTGTCGGGAGAAGTGAGAAACCAGGGAAGGCACTTTTTTGGTTCCTGAGTATTCTCCCTGATGAATCCGTGTGAGATTTTGTTTTCCAGAATAGAGAACAACTGGCCACCCCAGAGGCCATTTATTATCTCACTTCTTCTTTAAGGGAAATATTTTGAGCTTCACGTCATGTGTGGTTTTCAGTCCATGAGGTAATAAGAGTTCAATAAATGTAGACTGAATGAATGCGTGAGAAAAGGAATGTCTGAAGACAGAAGTCACAGTGACAACATGTTACACTTGACCTTTGTCCAGCTCCCACCAAGCATTAACACAAGGACTGCCCATTAAGCTTGCCCAAGAGGCTAGAGTTGGCAGCTTTTCAGGAGTGTTAATCTGAAATAAGTCTTAGTATATTCATCTCTGAACATCTTCAAGTGCATTTTTTAAACTTACACAAGCAAGTCTTGACTTTCGACTATAAAAGATTTGAACAATACATATGATGTACTGAGTAAACTATGGGCACCCCTTGCATTCAGTTTGGTTGATCCTCTTCCTGAGGATCCTTAATAGTATATGTATCCTTAAGCCCTGGTGTTCCTGGTTTTATTGAGACCTCATTGCTTATGATAACAGGGGGGGAAAAAAGACTTCTTTTGGTGGCTAGCAAATCACTTCCAGATGGGCCACAGGCCTGGGGAAGGCTTGGTCTTTAAAGATGGAAGTTTAAATGATATCTGGCCTTGTGTAGCAACATGGATGGACCTTGAGGGTGTTATGCTGAGCGAAATAAGTCAGGCAGAGAAGGACAAATACCGTATGTTTGCACGTATAGGAGGATTAGGAGGAACTTGACGGAGGAACAAGGGGGAGAAGAAGGGGGGGAATAGTGGGGGAAAGGGAGAGAGGCAAACCATGAGAGACTCTTGAGTGCTGACAAAAACTGAGGACTGATGGATGTAGGGGGGAAGGGGGATGGGCATGGAGGAGGGCACTTGTGGGGATGAGCACTGAGTGTTATGTGGAAACTAATTTGACAATAAACTATTAGGAAAAAAAAAGATGGAGGTTTAGTTAGCGATGTCTAATGAATACAATGGTTGGGAGAATTCTACGTTTCAGCATGGGAAGGAGTAGTAAAAATGACACTACAAAACAGAGGCCACTGTCAATGTGTTCATGCTTCTGGGAATGGGGAAAGAGGCTTATTAATGAAGACTTGAGTTCATTATGAACAGTGTCTTTAGCTTGTGATGTTATCCACTTCAGTGGAATGTAGCTTGGCCTTGAGATTGGTATATTTTATTTGACCTTCATGGATTGAATGTGACTTTTGTGTTCGTCAATTAATCCAGCCTGGTGATTTATCTAGACCCAGGTCAGATTTTGTAGCTTGGCTTCTTTGTACCAGATTCTAGCTTCCTTAGCTCTTTTGACATGAAACGTAAAAGCACTAAAAAAATCAAATGAGTATTTCTTTAATAGATTCTTTTCCTTACTTGTTGATAACTGTGCTCTCTTTTCCTTAAATATCCTCTTATCTAGGGCCTTCTAGTCTCTGAGAGTACAGGGAAAATGTCAGATATGCAGAAATAAAAAAAAAAACACCTTATTCTTTCAGTGGAAAATTTCAAACTTTAGTAAAACTGTAGAAATGTTTAAATTGCCTTCCAATTTCTGAAAGAAATTGGTTTCCTTTAACGCTTAACGAGATAAACTGCAATTCGATTCAAGTCATTTTTCTGCCTCTCCTTGTTGACAATCTGAGCTCTGTTTTTTTTGGTTTCCTCTTGCTTTCTGATTGACTTCAAGATTGCATCTAATCTTTTTATTCTATCTTGCACGAATGCAGCCTGCAATGTGTTGTGACAAGGAGCCAGACCTCTTATTAGCATATATTTATACCTTGCCGCACGCAAAGTGGTGCTTGGGGATTATTAAACCAGGCTGGAGCTCTGAAGACACATAAAAGGCATCAGATTCACCCCACCCCCCAGAAAACCCTCTATTCCAACTGTCTACCCACATGGAGATCTAATTGTTTGGAGGAAGGGATAAATGAGAGGAATCATAAAGAGCAGTCGTGGATAAAGTTAATAAGATAGAGGAATTATCAGACAATCACAGATATGGGGAGATGTGAGAGATGATCATTGTTCTCAAAGGGTCTGGAGACACCTTGGAGGAAATTTAAGAGCCATTCTGGGAATCAGTTGATAACATGGTCAAGTGAGCTTACTGAGGAAGGAACTGGAACATGGATAGATCTGAGCAGAGGTCTGGGAATAGCTAGGTTGGAGGTATTTAGGATTTGTAGGGTTCAGAATATGAATTCAGAGGGCCAGATGCTAGGAGATGAAGACAGGGACTAAAATTTCAAGACAGGGTCCCTTCTGAGGTGACTTGAGGAGAGGTGATAGGCAATATCTCCTTGGTTTTTATTTGCTTTTCCATAAATAGAAATCAACAGAGCAAACTCTGAACAACATTGTGATTGATACATACTTACATATTCTTTGGTGTTCTAGTTTTCTTCCAGTAGGCTTCTCAGAGTTTACAAATTAGTAACCTCTGTCTGCTGTCAAAACTGGCAATGATCTGACATTAGTCATTCACACATGGGTTCGACCTAATTTCCACTTATGCTAACCATCCCACAGCACTTCTATTTTAAGCCTGTTTTCTCTAATTGCAGAAAGACAGCCTTTGTCTCCTCTGAAAGAAATTTTGAGCATTAGTAAAAAGTGAAAGAGACAATTTGGGGGAAGGGAAGCTATTCTAATGATTTGTATGCTAAGGGATTGGTCTGGAAGAGAAAGTATTTTTCTCTCTTGATTCCCTGATAGTTCCTCTGCCCCTAGGATGGTAGGTCCTAGTAACTGCTTTTGGGAATTTCTGAGTTTTGAGAAATTTTTCATTATGATGCACATCTCACAGTCTTGTATACATATGTCTTCTTTAATTGTCTATGGGCATTCTGGGGACGGAACACACATTCACCTGTGTTTTCCATTGACAATTGGTATCCAATACACAGTTTTTGAGCTGTATGTCAAAGGCACCCTAGTTCATCCCAACTTTGCACTTCTAAATGTTTTAGCCTTTGAGATAAGAAGTTAAATCTAGGGTGCCATTTAGATTGTATGCCCAAGTATATTGGGGTGGGCTTGGCCTTACTTTGTTTTTCCAGATGCTTGGAGTAGTGAGCTGACCCTCTCTGTTCTCAGGCTCAGGGCCTAGGGCAGCTGTCTCCCACCCCATGCCTGCTCGTGCTAGGCTGACACTCATTGCTATCTGCCTTTCTCTGGCATCTATGACTTGGGCTGGCATGTGTCTCTCTTTTGGCTCCTTCTTTTCTCCTCTGTTGTAAGATTCAGGACATAGTCTGGGCATAGGGAATAGTCAGAGAAGGGCAAAGAAATGACTTTGGGGCCAGTGTAGTGTAATTAGGTCTGAATAACTTATGATAAGGGAACTCACAGTGTTCAGAAGTTATTATTTTGCTTTCCTTTGTATACATCTCCCTTGGGGAACTTGAGGGCTGGAGGGGTGGCTGGATTAAAGCCAGATTTCAGGAAACCAAAAACTTGATTTGAGTATATACAGGGACTTTATCAGGGACATATTTCTAGGCAGGAGAGGAATGACTAGGCAGATGACTAAATATACTTAATTTTCTTTATTTAAGGCTGTATTTTGTGGAATCAAAATATGTACAAATAGTGGCTTTTAAGTAGTACGACTAATTTTATAAGCCATGCGGGAACAATAAACATTTGGGGAGTGGTATACAGAGAGATCATAGGTAAGAAGATACTTAAGTTCTTGTTCAGGGGGAGGATATAGATATTTATAAATGTTAAACATTAGGAAAAATGAGCATAGATATGGATCTTATTGAGTTAGGGCTACTACCACAATAATAACTATGGGATTATGGCATTAAAACCAGCAGAATAAATGTAAATTATCTAAAGGAAAACAAAGAAGAAGAAAAATAAGAAATCAAAGGAGAGCATGGCAAATTAGCACCAAATAAAACAGGAAAGTAAGTCTCAGTATAACAATAACTATAATAGATAAAAAGTTAATGTGACCAATCAAAAGACAGAAAGTCAGATTTTTTAAAACTAAGACTTACTGGTCTTAAGTACAAAAGGAATTGGAAAGATTTAAAATAAAGGAGTGGAAAAAGATATACCAGGCATATATGAAGTAAAGAAATCAGAAGTAGCATTTTTAATATTAGGGCAAATGGGATTTAAGATAAAAAAAACCTAACAGGATAAACAGGATAAAAAGATACATGTGTATTGGTAAAGGAGATATAACACAATAATTACAAACACATATGCCGCTAACAATAAGATCACAAAATATAAAAAGCAACAACCGACTTACCTAAGACAAGACATAGAGGGATCAAAATTATGGTTGAACTTAAAAAAAAAACTTTTGAAACTGATGGAGCAAACAGATAAATAAGAAAAATATAGGGATGCCTGGGTGGCTCAGTTGGTTAAGCATCTAATTTCGGCTCAGGTCATGATCTCATGATTCTTGGGTTTGAGCCCCATGTCAGATTCTGTGCTGTGTGGAACCTGCTTGGGATTCTCTCTCCCTATCTCTCTAACCCCTCTCCCCCACACACTCTCTCAAAATAAATAAAGTTAAAATATTTAAAAAAAAGAAAACAGAACAAACAGATATAATACATTCTTTTCAGGCCTATGTGATATAAATAAAAAAAAGTTTATAAATTCTGAAGGCTCAATTCATATAGGTTATATTTCTTGACTGATGCAATAGAACTAGAAATCAATAATAAAAGGAAAGCTAACTAACTAAATAACCTAAATGATAGGAACTAAAAATGATTTTAAAAATTTGCCCACAGGGGGAACCTAGGTGGCTCAGTAGGTTAAGCATCCAACTTCAGCTCAGGTTATGATCTCATGGTGAGTTCCAGCCCTGCATTGGGCTCTGTGCTGACAGCTGAAGCCTGTTTAAAATTCTGTGTCTCCCTCTCTCTCTGCCCCTCCCTTGCTAATGCTCTGTCTCTCTGTCTCAAAAATAAATAAACATTAAAAAATTTTCTTTAAATTTGCCCACAGATTTTACATATAAAAACTAACTGAAGAATCTTTTTCTATATGAAACCTATGTCAATGTAATTTTTTAAATAATTTTTTAAAAATGTTTTATTTATTTCTAGGAGAGAGAGAGAGAGACAGCGTGAGCAGGGGAGGGTCAGAGAGAGAGGGAGTCACAGACTGAAACAGGCTCCAGGCTCTGAGCTGGCAGTCAGCACAGAGCCCGACGCGGGGCTCGAACCCACGAACCGCGAGATCATGACCTAAGCGAAAGTCGGACACTTAACCGACTAAGCCACCCAGGCACCCCTTAAATAATTTTTTTAATGTTTATTTTTGAGAGGGAGAAAGACAGAGTGCAAGTAGGGGAGGGGCAGAGAGAGAGACACACACACACACAGAATTGGAAGCACACTCCAGGCTCTGAGCTGTCAGCACAGAGCCCGATGCAGGGCTTGAACTCACAAACTGTGAGATCATGACCTGAGCTGAAATGGGATGCTTAACCGACTGAGCCACCCAGATGCTCTGGTGTAATTTTTTATCCAGTCTCTGGTGAATTTGTTTTCTGGTGTAGGGGGTGGAAGAATCTATAATGAATTAAATAATAATAGTTGAGAAAAAAAGAAAACACTTTCTCCTATTTATTTATTTATTTATTTTTTTAAAGATTTTTTTTTTTTATTTCTAGGAGAGAGAGAGAGAAACAGCGTGAGCAGGGGAGGGTCAGAGAGAGAGACACACACAGAATGTGAAGCAGGCTGCAGGCTCTGAGCTAGCTGTCAGCACAGAGACCGATGCGGGGCTCGAACCCACGAACCGTGAAATCATGACCTGAGCTGAAGTCGGACGCTTAACCGACTGAGCCACCCAGGCGCCCCAAGAGTACAGGCTTTTATATACTTGAAATAACTGGGGTGCCTGAGCAGCTCAGTTGGTTGAGCATCCAGCTTNCCACGAACCGCGAGATCATGACCTAAGCGAAAGTCGGACGCTTAACCGACTAAGCCACCCAGGCGCCCCCACTTTCTCCTATTTAGACTTAACTCACATAGTTAGAAAAATTTTGGAAAATATGAAAAAGTAGAGCACATAAGGCAGCTCCTTAACAGGTGACTTCTCTTAATTTTGTCATGATGATTGGAAATACAGAGCAAGTGGAGCTGCATCCTCACCTGGGAGTGTGTTCTTAACAAAGGTTTCTGGAGGAGGACACTTGTGGGGATGAGCACTGAGTGTTATGTAGAAACTAATTTGACAATAAACTATTAAATAAAAAAATAAAAATAAAATAAAAAAATAAAAAAACGCTAATTCTTAAAAAGAAAAAAAAAAGGTTTCTGAGGACCACAATATTCACATCAGAAACCATGCAGAACAATTGAAGAGTCAAGAGGAAGATCATAATTCATAGGTATATGTGGCTTATTCTAAAGAGCCTTTAAGACAACCCAAGAAATAGGGTAGCGCTGGAATTCCAGGTATTTTGCTTTGTGACGGACTATTGGTGTCATCTGTATTTGCCCGTGGGCTGGTGTGGCTAGGGTAAACATGGGTTACTTATTGAATTGAAACTTTTAACCTAGGAAATATGGGGTAAGTATAATTGTTGGCATAATCAGTATAGTGGGCTGGGTTTCCTAGAAAGCCAATTCTGAATGGAGATTAGCATGTAAGAGGTTTATTAGAGAGTGCTCTTGGGGTCAACAGCTGGAGAAGGGAAGGGAAGGCAGAGAAGGAAGCAGGTTCCAGCAGAGGCAATGAAATGAAGATTCACCAGAGCAGATGTGGTATGCGAAGTTTTGAAGCTGGGATAACCTTTTTATTTGTCTTGAGTTGAGATTTGCAGCTTTCAACCAGCCATCAAATGAGTCTATGCCTGAAAGAGTACTTCAGCTTAGGTAAGGTGGCTCTTTTCAGTAAGGCAATTCTCATAATGAGTTATAAATCCTTCATTCCTAAAGGAGAGTATGCCACATTACAGTGTCTACCACCATAGTGATGTAATTCTGACTTGAAATTGTTTATTTGTTTGTTTAAAAAAATGAAGGATTGGAAGAAACATCTGGATTCAATATCCAGTTAAGAGTAAAATCCTTTCCAACCTAGTACTTGCTCTTACTATGGGCACTCTGTAGGGGAAACGACCCCATGAACATGAATTAAAAGAACTGTGCATTATAAAGCTATAACACAGGGAGTTCTGGTATTTTTTTCCAAGGATTCTCTTACCTGAATATGACACTAAGGGTGGGAGTATCCTTGTTTCCCCCCCACCCCCGTACGAAAGAGGGAAAACATGAAATGTTTCATAAATGTTTCAGGTACTATGTGTTTCATTGTCATACCTTATGTATTAGTTTTGGAAAGAATTTTAAAATTCCAAAGAATACTCTTGGATTTGTTTTTTTTACCTCAAGGATGATTCCAAGGTAAGAAGAAATATCTGTACCTCTCCCCAATCTCCCTACTTCTTTTTCTCACATTAAACCAAGAGAAATGAAGGGAGGGAAAGGGAGAGGAAGGCTATAAGTAGGACCAAAATTGTGGTGTTAGCAGAAGGACAGGATAGTAAGGGCATTCTTCCAAGTAGATGATGGAAGTTGTTTGTCTTTGATCTTTTGTGGGCTGCCTTCCTGATGATACTTTTATCTTGATGACACGTTATGTATAGCTAAGATGTACACTAGCCTGTGGATACAGACCCTAGCAGTTAAAGCCTATATCCAGCAGGGCAGCCCGTGTTCACTGAGCAGAGACTCAACATGTGGGTTCTGGGGCCAGACTGTCTTGTTTCGAATACCAGCTTCACTTCCTGCTGACTGTATGGTCTTGGGCAAGGGGCTTAACCTCTCTGGTTCTTAGTTTTCTGATCTATATAGTGGGTCGATAATAATACCTCAAGGATGTGTTGCTGAGAATTGAATGAATTAGCTCTGTAAAATCAGTTTGAATATAATAAATACTTGAAAAATAGTAGCTATTATTTGCCTTGTGGGGCTATCTTCCCTGTTGCCTGGGTTTCCTTCCTTGACAGATAACTTTAATATCACATACAATGCTCCTATATACCCAAACCTTCCACTCAGGGTCAGAAGTTCAGGGTCAGAATGTTTTTGGCCACTGCCTTCTCTTCCCATCATCTAAGCAAGTGTACAGAGGCAACCATATATTCTTTTTTTTAAAATATTTTTTATTTATTTCTAGGAGAGAAAGAGAGACAGCATGAGCAGGAGAGGGTCAGAGAGAGAGGGAGTCACAGACTGAAACAGGCTCCAGGCTCTGAGCTGGCAGTCAGCACAGAGCCCGACGCGGGGCCCGAACCCACGAACCGCGAGATCATGACCTAAGTGAAAGTTGGACGCTCAACCGACTAAGCCACCCAGGCGCCCCAGCAACCATATATTCTTACTTCCTACATATATTCTAACGCAAATAATTTCCTAGTTAATCTTCACCCATAATTTTCTATCCTTAAAAGGATCATGTCTATTCCTAAACTACAGATGGGGTCATTTCCAAGTCTTATAATAAGATTAGAAGGTGGGATCTTTTCTCAAGTATAGATTTCCCCTTAAATCTCTCAATCTCTCCCTGCCTCATCTTGATTATCTTGGAAGATGAATTTTTAATGAAAAAAAAAAAAAAGAAGGCAGAGATTAGAGGTAGGGGCCCTCATACTAGACTAATTTTTTCCTTGATCCTTCACTCTCAATAATCCCTCAAGCCCTTTTCCCTCTTTCCTAGTCTCTCTTCTCTTTCTTCCTATTCTCCTTCAAGGAAGAAAGAGCCAAGCTGGAGAGCAGCATGTGAGACCATGAAGGATGAAATTCATTTTCATCAACAGAAACAGAGTAGAATGAAAGACTTTAAAAAGCAGACATGGGAGCTGGTGATCTTGACCTCCTTTGACCTCAAATCTTGAAGCTGAGGAAATGTACAAAAATATACTTTAGTTTTCAGTGACAATTTTATACTTGTATAACAGTTTGTATTATTTAGTGATAGAATTATTCCTTTCATTAGACTGTAGGTTTTTCCTCTGTAAAATATGTACCAGTTAATTAATTCTTGAGCAAGTGTGTTTATGCCAGGCACCACCCTAAGTGCTGGAGATACAATTGTGAATGAACAAAAATAGACGTCAACGCTCTTATGGAGCTTATGTTCTTGGGAGAGGAGATAGTGAGTAGGTCAACAAATACATCTATGTTGGGTAGTGATAAGAAGGAAAAACAAAGTGGTGTTAGATAAGTAAATACAAAAAAAAAAAGAAAATAAATAAGAGAAAGAACAGAAAATGAAGTAGGATGAGGGGACAGGTGGTGACAGATAAATGTAGGTATGTGCCATGTTGGATGGGGTGCTCTCCTTTCTGAAAGGGTTTTACTTGAGTTAAGACCTGAACAGCATAAGGGATGTGGCTCTGGGCAAAGGGCATGGCAAATGCTTGACACTAAGTCTTTAAATTCAGTGATATAGGAACCTTTAGATTGATTAAAAACAACATTACTAGGGGCGCCTGGGTGGCTTAGTCGGTTAAGTGACCGACTTTCGCTTAGGTCATGATCTCGCGGTTCGTGGGTTCGAGCCCCGCGTCGGGCTCTGTGCTGGCTGCCGGCTCAGAGCCTGGAGCCTGTTTCAGTCTGTGACTCCTTCTCTCTCTGACCCTCCCCTGCTCACGCTGTCTCTCTCTCTTTCCTAGAAATAAATAAAAATATTAAAAAAAAACCACACACACAAAAAACAACAACATTACTAAACTGAAAGAGATAAAAGAAACACAAACAAAAGTTTCTCTTGTCATTGTCACCAGGTGAACTTTGAGAAGGAATACCTAGGATTTCTCCGGAAATCAGATTTTCCCTGTGTATATGTTGGTCACGTCCATAGTGAGGTAGTTAACATTTACAGGCCACTTCTTAGAATATGTTGATGACCATTACAATCTTAGAAAGTTCCTCTTTTCTGTATTCATTCCTTATGCCACCTTGTGAAAGAATAAAATATAAGGCTGGATATGATTCATCATTCTTAATATTCCTACGTTTGGGTATGGAGATTTGGTGCCTAAAGCTTTTGTATTTGTTTGGGGAAAAAAATACAGGCCTTTATTTCTTCATTAAAAAAATTTTTTAAAGAGCAACAAGAACACCCTAAACCCAGTAGAAGAAGAGAAATAGTAAAAATTAGAGAAGAAATAAACAACATAGAGACCAAAGAAACAATTGAACAGATCAATGAAACCAAGAGTTGGTTTTTTGAAAAAATAAACAAAATTGACAAACCTCTAGCCAGACTTATCAAAAAGAAAAGAGAGACCACCCAAATAGACAAAATTATGAATGAAGATGGACTTATTACACCCAACACCTAAGAAATACAAGCAATTATCAGGGAATACTATGAAAAATTATATGCCAACAAATTGGACAACTTAGAAGAGATGGACAAATTCCTAAACACACACTCACTACCAAAATTCACACGGGAAGAAATAGAAAACCTGAACAGACCCATAACGAGTGAAGAAATCGAATCAGT
>NW_027531562.1:290156-295594 GCF_008692635.1 Crocuta crocuta
AGGGCACTTGTGGGAATGAGCACTGGGTGTTATATGGAAACCAATTTGACAATAAACTATTTGTAAAAAAAAAAAAAAAAGGAAAAAAATTTTTTTAGGTCTTTATTTTTGAGAGAGACAGAGTGCGAGCTGGAGAGGAACAGAGAGAGAGGGACACACAGGATCTGAAGCAGGCTCCAGGCTCCGAGGTGTCAGCACAGAGCCTGACATGGGGCTCGAACCCACAAACCGCAAGATCATGACTTGCTGATCATGTCTAACTGAAGTTAGACGCTTAACCAACTGAGACATCCAGGCACCCCTCATTATTTTTAAAACCTGTTCAAAATTGCAGAAACCAGAAGAAACCAAATTGGTGGCACTGGAACTAGCCATTCCAGTGACTTTTATGGAAGTTCTTGTTTTATCTGTGTATAGTCTGTTCCACAGGGTTACATAGGTCTAGGATTTGTTCATCCTTCAAACTTACCTCCCTCTGGTGGCCACTTTGACATCCAAAAATCCCCATGTCTTTCCATCAAAATCTCCCACAGGAGATAGAGGGCTTGCTGAGTTAAATTTTTATGGTAAATTCCCTTTGTATGTTTATATCTCATTATGCCTTGAGTTCTTACTGTGTTGTTTTCAATCATCCCAAACACATGCAACATAAGGCTAAATATTTTTTTTTCTGCTGTGATACTCATGCATCTATGAAATAAAGAGTGCAACCATTTGGGAATGGACGGACCTTTTAGATTTGCAGTCCAGACTCCAGATTTATCTTTGGAGCAGGCAGCATGCCCAGTTTATGTTGTACTTTGTTTCTAGGCTGTTTTGCCTTGGCTAAAGTAGTTTTCAGGGGATGAAATAGCTTGTGCTGTAGCTTCTTGCTTAGAATTTTGGTTTTAAGGCCTATAAGAGAGGGAAAAATCATCCTACATTTCTACTCTATGGCCACCAGATGGGACCCATTTTAGTGATGGTTTGAGAGCAACGGTAGAAGAAACAGGTCTGAGAATCATAGAACAGAGGTGTTTTCTGCTGAAGGAGAGGGTGGACACGCTTTTATTCTCTGCAGTTTTTTATCTCTGCCCCAAGCTTCCACAGCTTCCAATGAAGCTTTGCAAACCAATTTCATTTTTAAACATGCATCCAGAGTAGGAGCTCTGGTGGGTTTATAATAGGTCTAAGATGTCTGTAGGGTACAAGAGTATGAAAAGAAAAGAAAACAAAAGTGGTGGAAGCAAGAAAGCAAGCAAGAGAGAGTGAAGAAGCAAAAAGGATTATGAAATCCGTCCCCTTTATATTGCACAAATATATTTGAGGAAGATGATCCCTGAAGAGGAGAAACACAAGTGAAGACAGAGGCTGTGGTGGAGGTGGTGATGGAGGTAGTGAAGATGCAGATAGAGGCCGTGGTGCAGGAGGTGGAGGATGTGATGGTGGAGAAGGAGATAGAGGTGAAGGATGTAGCAGAGGAAGAGGAAGAAGTAGTGCAAGAGGTTATGGAAGCGGGACAAGTGGTCAAGTTGGAGATGGAGGGGGTGGAAGAGATGGTGGTGAAAACAGTGGAGTTGAGGCAGCAGAGATGGTGGTGGAGGTAGTGGTGATATCGTGGCGGTAAAGGTTGTGGTTGAGGTGCTGGAGGAGATGGAGATGGTAATGAAAGTGGTGAAGGTGAGGTGGTGGTAGAAGAGTTACTGGACAGGATGTTGGGGGGAATAGAGGTGGTGGAGGTAGGAACCAAGAAGGTGAAGGAAGCAGTCACATTAGTAGAGGAGGTGAGGACATTGGTGGAGATGGTGGCAGAAGTGAGTATTGTATTAGATATGATGGAGGAGGCTGGAGGAGTGGTGTAGGAGCTTGTGGAGGAGGTAGACACGGCAGTGGGATACCTGTGGTGGTAGCTGAGGTGGTGGATGTGGGAGAAACTACTGGGTTGTACAAATAATCAATCCTAACAGAAGGCAGAGTGAAATACGTGCACCAATGCGTGGGACAACAAGCAGCCATTTTTTAAAACTTTTTTTTTTTTTTAAAGTTTATTTCTTGGGGCGCCTGGGTGGCTTAGTCGGTTAAGCGTCCGACTTTCGCTTAGGTCATGATCTCGCGGTTCGTGGGTTCGAGCCCCACGTCGGGCTCTGTGCCGACTGCCAGCTCAGAGCCTTGAGCCTGTTTCAGAGTCTGTGACTCCCTCTCTCTCTGACCCTCCCCTGCTCACGCTGTCTCTCTCTCTCTCTCCTAGAAATAAATAAAACATTAAAAAAATAAATAAATAAATAAAAAATAAAAAAAAGTTTATTTCTGAATGAGAGAGAGAGAGGCAGAGAGAGAGGGAGACAGAATCCCAAGCAGGCCCTGTGCTGTGAGTGTAGAGCCTGATGTGGACCTTGAACTAAAAAACTGTGAGATCATGACCTGAGCTGAAATCAAGAGTCAAATGCTTAACTGACTGAGCCACCCAGGTACCCCAAGCAGCCATTTGTAATACTTTTTTCTTTGTAATGTTTCTGCAGAGGGCTCTCAGACATTTTTACCTTTGGGTCTAAAATTCTTATTTTCTTAAATGACTCGGACAGCAGTTGAACAACATTAGTGACCATTAATTCTCACTCTGATGCCTTGTATGTGCTAGACTGGATCAAGCATAGGCAATCAAAAGTCAAAAGTACTTAGTTGCTGGGATACCTGGGTGGCTCAGTCGGTTAAACGTCTAACTTTGGCTCAGGTCATGATCTCATGGTTCGTGAGTTTGAGCCCTGCATGTGGCTCACTGCTGTGAGCACAGAGCTTGCTTCAGATCCTCTGTTCCCCTCTCTCTACCCGTCCCCAGCTCATTTTCTCTGTCTCTGTCAAAATAAATAAATAAACTTAAAATAAAAAAAATACTTAGTTCCTGTTTTCATTGAGGATAGACCTCATTACAGACAATTATAATACAGTGAAATTAAATGCAATGATAGAGATGTTAAACAGAGAGGAGTGATAGACAACCAAGGTGGGTGGTGTTGGGGCTGAGGGAAGCTTCTTGGAACAGGTAGCACCATAAGGATGAGAGAATTGGAGATTGGTTGGCTGAAGGGGAAGATGGGCATTAGTGGTGAAACTAACTCTCTGAATGACTTTCCTTCCTGTCTACCTAGGTATGTAAAGTTCCTTGCCTTATCTTGGTGTGTATAATCAGGTTTGAAAGTTCCCATGGAAGTGAAAAGTAAATCATAAGTGACATTGGGGTCTTTGGGTGCTTTGTCATGGCATGTTATGAAGTAGAGAGAGAAGGATGAATCTCAGAGCTGGTGCCATCAAATTCTTCAACCCCACCCATTCTCTGGGCTTAAGAAGTGAGTGGGAAGACAGCATTTGAATTGTTTTTCCTATCAGAGGAAGCAGGACAAACAGCATTTAGGCTGCGATGGGTGGGCGGGCAGACATGCAGTATCTGTGTAGAAGATGGGGTGCTTACTCAGAGAAGACCTGATATTCAAGAAAAAGTCAGCCAAAAATATGAGTCACTCATTAGCCTCTTTAAAAGATGGAACATGCCAAGGCAGAGAATGGAAATAGACTCTTTTATTAACTTGGATTAGGATGTACCCTTAGATATAACATGTCTCTAGCAATGAAAAAAAATTCTCTAAAAAAAAAAATCCATAGATCTCCTCGGCCTAGTTAACATATATAATATTTTAGAGAGCAAGCAGATAACCCATGGTTTGGTCAAAGGAATGACTCCAGAAGAATGCATGAGGTATATTTGAATAGAGAGTTTTCAAGGTTGTTTTTTTAAATAGAGAACTTATTAAAGTCTATGAAATAGGCTTCAGAAAATTGAGTTCCTAGAACAAATACTGCAAATGACTATTCAGAGACCATGAAGAGCTAGCTTGCATACCTACCCCTCGGCCACAAGTTGCCCGGCAAAGGAGGAGGAGTGAGGGAGAGGTCAGTGCATCTTTGGGCTGTGGGGCCTCCACAGTAAACAAAAAGGATGTGCCAAGGAGGTTGAATAGTGGCTTGATGCCATTTATGCAGAATTTCCAAATCAGGGAAGGCAGATCACTTGTCCAAAACTCGGTGCATTGGCCCACCTACCCTGGAAAGCAGGCTATGGATTTCACAAGATAAAATACTAGAAGCTGACCTCTGAACCACTTATTTAAATTCATTTCTAGCTGATTCTTTCCAAATAGCAATTGAGTTTGACTATTGTGTTCAGCCATCTGCAGTCCATGTTTATAATTGTTCATGCTATCATTGTCTCTGAAATTTTCCCGGTTAATATTATTAAGGGGTGGATATATGATTTCCTGGGTGGTTCAACTCCCTCTTCTGGTCCGTTTTGATAAGAACGTGCCTACCTGCTGCACCAAAGGGCTTTCACTGACATTTTGAATTTTTCCTTGTGGGGAAAAACTATAGGAGACAGAACCACTCTACTGGTTGCCTTTCAGATATAGAATTCTGTTTAATTTGCAAAAACTATTTATAAATTCTAACTATTAACTCAGCCTTTCTTGCTGGCCTCACAAAAGCAGCTCTTAGGAAATAAAGCATCTGGGACCCAGTGGGAAAGATTCCAAGCTCGTTCTGCCAAATCTCCTGAGTTATCCTGACTCCCACCTGAGATTTTGGGATTTTCTATTAAGAAGGGGAGGGAGACATTGGCCCCATTTGGAACATTGATGATAGGGAGTAAATAGACTTGTCTGTTTTTAGAAGATAATTGTGGGTTATGAAACAAAGCTAAGTAGGCAGCAAAATCCTACGCAGATTACAAAAGACGTTTTACATCTCTGAGTTAGCACACGTAATTTTAGGCCCTGGAGCAATGTCTGGTGGACCAGTTGAACATGCTAGGGCAATTGTTTAATGAATCCAAGAGAAGGTTGGAGTTAGATCATGGATTATAGATTCCTAGAACTGGGAAGGCCTTTAGAGATTTTCTAAGTAACCCCTTTTACTTTATTACTGAGGAAACTGGAGCTCAGAGAAGCTTGGCTATTTTAATGATTATCAGAGAGGCTAAAGCCTAGATTTCCTGATCCCTAGCACCGTGCTTTGACATGAGGTCAACTGGACCTCAAATAATGGTCTGCTGCCTTCAGACCATCACTGTGGATGTTCCCCAGAACACGTATCATGGTGGCATGTGACTCCTCACAGCTACTCCTGCTATTCAGCGATCACAAAACATCTTGCTCTCATTTGTTTTGGGCACACTTCACTGGCAGGGCAATGTGCTCTGTACTGAGGGATCCACAAAGCCCGGCTCTGCCATTTGTGTGAGGGATGCTCAGGGGATCTTTGAGATCTGGTTCCCAGGCTGCTCTTTTCCACCCCAAAACTCTCTTTTCCTGAGATTCTTTTTTAAGCTGAGGGGAAACTAGCCAGCTCTAGGATTTCTTTTTTTTTTTTTTTTTATTTTTTATTTTTTTTTTTTTTTTTTTTTTTTTTTT
>NW_027531562.1:295644-297771 GCF_008692635.1 Crocuta crocuta
GAACCCACGAACTGCGAGATCATGACCTAAGCGAAAGTCGGACGCTTAACCGACTAAGCCACTCAGGCGCCCCAGCTCTAGGATTTCTGCTTTGCTGAAACATGGACAAGACTTGCAGAAGTCTTGATCAAGTTAGTCAAAGTCTCTGAGCTTTTGTTTCTTATTTGTAAAATTAAAAAAAAAAAATCATGGGTTTTGTGCCACATGTAGTCCTGAGTGCAAGGGAGACATTTAATAAATGTTTGTTCTTGGGACACATAGATGGCTCAGTCGGATAAGCATCTGACTTTGGCTCAGGTCATGATCTCATGGCTTGTGGGTTTGAGCCCCACATCTGGCTCTGTGCTGACAGCTTGGAGTCCGGAGCCTGCTTCAGATTCTGTGTCTTCCTCTCTCTCTGCCCCTCCCCTGCTCATGCTCTGTCTCTCTCTCTCTCTCAAAATAAAATAAACATTTAAAAAATCCTGAAAAAATGTTTTTTTCTCTCTCTTGCTTGTGTAATAAAATTTCTGAATATGCTGGTTTATGATTAGTTCAGGGAAAATTATTTTAACTGCTTTTTTTGTTTATGATGATAACACATATTCATTGTAGAGAATCAACAATGTTGAAAATTAGGAGGTTCCTTGAATGCCTACCATCCAGATAAAACTATTCTGCATACTTTTACAACATTGTTCCAGTCATCTCTCTATTTCTCTATGTATATATTTGTATTTATAATTCTACTAAAATGAAATCATAATACAAACACCCTTTTGAAATCTACTCAGCAAGAGGTCAGTTCAAAGAAAATGCTGATAGATATTTTCTGCCAGATCTGGGGGCATTTTTAGTCCCAAATGTATGACACAGTGGATGACACAATCTCATCTCACAGATTAAAACTTTGCTATGACCTTATTTGTACTCTTCTCCCCAGGAGAGAGAGAGAGAGAGAGAAAGAGAGAGAGAAATGCCACTGAGTGTATACAATGTCATTTCTGGAGTTGGTGAAAAATTTGCCAACCAAGGAAGTCTGCTTTTATTTATCTTAATAAAAGGTGGGGTGAATAAATGATATCTACTCCCCATCTCCTTGAGGTCCCTTAATCTCCTCAGTTTGACCCTTTCCTCATCTTCCATAGGACTCATCCATGGGAGGGCACAGACTGTCGTGTGCTTTAGCCCATTGGGTCTTGCTGACCTGGAGCTATGGGCAACCACTGTTTTTGTTTAGATCAATCTCCTTGATGACCCAGGGACTTCCCCTGTGACACAGAGGGATGTTAGCCATGTTCTATCCTTTACCTGCTTCTCAGCTTTATCTGTGTTCTCTTTCTTTGGGCCTGTGCTTGTGGTGACCTGAGTGGTAATTTAGCACCAAATATTAAGAAGGCATGCAGACCGATTCTCCCATGAGTTTATAACCTAATATCGTGATGTGCCCATTCACATCAGTGCTCATTAGTAGAAAATACAACTAATTGAAACTCTTTGGGTGTTGGAAGTCTTGGATCCTACTGAGCAGATGAAAACCTTCAGTATTATAGCCTTATATAGGAATATCACACTGACACGGAAAGGTTCTTAGAAGGAGGGATGTTAATCCTCATGTGGTCCCAGAACACCCATATCCTATAAGCAGGACCTGTTTTACGCTTGGAGATCCTGTGATTAGAGCTAGCAATGTCAAAGTAACATTTCCAGGCTGTGTTGTGTTTTTCATTATTGGGCCTAATTCTCCCTAAATCCATCTGAGTTCAGATCTTCCTCCCCGTCTCCCTTCCACTCACCACAGGAATCTGCACTGATTAATTAGTGTCAGATGTATCAAGGTGGTTTTGTTAGGCAGCTTTCTTCTAGGAAGAGGTGGGCTGAGTACACCCACTCATTTCCCACCATTTCCAGAAGGAGCAGCTTTTAACGATGGCTCTGATGCAGGGCTTCTAACTATGACCTAAAGATGAAAGACTCATCACCAGTATTATCTGCTCATCAAAAACCAGGCAGCAGGGGTGATGTGCAATCGAGGCTCACTGGCACCTCTAATGCCTGCCCTGAGAGGGTTCTGCCAGGGCCTGCTGTAGAGATGAAGGCATTCTGGAGCCACATGGGGGGGGGGGGTTCTGGGACTCTGAGCCATCC
>NW_027531562.1:297795-301405 GCF_008692635.1 Crocuta crocuta
GGGGGTTCTAGAACTTCTGACCCTCTTGTGCCAAGTTTCTGTCATAATTTAAGGTTATCTGGCCATGTTCTCATTAGGAGTAATGGTAAATTTTAAGGAAATATCCTTAAGTTAGAAGTTTAGAATTTTACTTTTTTGAGCTTTTCCAATAGAAACCTATAATCTATGTGGCCTCTGACATCTAAGGAGGATGTGTGTGTGTGTGTGTGTGTGTGTGCGCGCGTGTGCCTGTATGTGTGTTTTCTCATTCATTGATTACTTTATGCTTTATCCCTAGAGATTGAGAATTACTGCATAAGATGATAAGATGCTCTGGGACAGCCAGAAGGGAAGTGGAAGGCATAGATCTTTGCCTTGGAAATTCTGCAGGAAAATGAAATGGGCTACCTGTATACTTGTATTCATGTGTGCTCATAAATGGACAACCTAGAACTTCTATTTCTAAATTCTGAAGGAAATCCATGACTAACATGTCTTATGTATGACTGAAAGACTGGTGTCACTTCGTAATTAAATGTACTCATCTGTGAGGAAGCTGAATTTGACTGGGACATGTCTGAATTTCCATTGTGCTCCTCCTCCACCCTTGGTTAGCAGTGAGGCTAACAAGTTCCCCAAGGGTCAAGAAAGGAGAGCTAGCTTGTCCCAGAAAATGTAGACAGAAATTACTTTGTGTGCTAGGTATTTTCCATTTTTTCTCCAGGTCTGCTCTCCATCCTTCTCCACCCACTGATTACATTGGTGGCTCCCTTGCCCTTTGTCTTCCAGTGGGTTTGGCAGGAGGAGGCATCGATGGTATACTGGAAGGCAGGAAGGGAGTAAGATCAGGATATTTATTCTCTTGATTCCCTTCCTGCTAGGTTGCTGTGGATTGGCTGCGTCCAGCTACCTATGACACAGCTGCTGTCAGAAAGTTTTCCTCTCTCCAGACTGAGATAGATGCTTCCTCCTCTTGCCCTTTCAGCTACAGAGAAGTAATAGCTCCCTGCTGTTGCTAGACCTAAGGCTGGTTTCCTTACCCTCTGCCCCTCTTTGTAAATAATCCATTTATTAGACTTTCCTGTGTTACCGTGTTTGATGTGCCATCTCTTTCTTTATGGATCTGGACTATAATACTTGATAAACATTTTATCCTTCAATGACAAGGAACAGAAGCTCATACACCCCAGCTCAAGTACAAAGTGAATTTACTGGAAGGACACAGGGGAGGTAAGGGACATATCCCAAATCACCTGGAAACTCAGTTTCCAAATCCATTTCTTCAGTCTCTGATGGGACTATGTCTTTTCTTATCTTTGCTTTCTCTGTAAATCTGCTTTCTTCTGCTGCCTTCTACATATTGGCATTGTCTCTCTGTCTTAAGGATTTTTTCCCCTTTTTTGGCCATGGTATAAACTCTGGCATTGACCCTATTTAACCTTTCAGTTCCAGGAATCCCCACCATTTAACTGTTTCTCAGTGTCCTATTTCAAGGATCCTGCAAGAGGAATTTAGAGTGGCCCTGTTTGAGTTAGGTCCATTTATGGTCCACTCAGGTGTGTCAGAGGACGGGGTTATGCAAGGACTGCTTTTTTCCAGGGATGTGAACTTTCTTTCGTCCTAGAAAGGTGTGTGGTTGGGGGTAATTGCGAGCATCTCCACACAGTACAGTGAGTCTGTCTTGTGACGAATATCTGATTCAAAGCCCTGGTGAGAATGTTGTCTAATTTAGTCCTTAAATCACTTGGAAAGGCAGCTTATCTGCTTCATTCTTTAAATTTTTCAGTGGAGGTGTAACAGAATTCTCGCACAAAGAGTCATGACACTGAAGCCTTTCTTTCCAGGAAGCAACTTTATTCATGCTGGCACTGCTCAGTTGGGTTCATACTCGAAAAACTGAGCCCCAAACACCATGTGGCACAGTTTTTTTAATATATTTTCTATTTCTTTGTCTCTCATATATGGTAACACACAAACATGCAGTCTGATTAAGTGGTCTTATGTTACAAGGTCATGAGGGATTTGTCACTTCCTGGTATAGCCAGGTTGCCTTGAGGTTTTGTTTTTGTTTTTGTTCTTTTTCCTTGGAGAGGGGACTCTATCACAGAGAGTTGCCTGGATGGCTCAGTCGGTTGATTATCTGACTCTTGATTTTGGTTCAGGTCATGATCTCATAGTGGTGAGATCAAGCCCTGCCTTCGACTCTATGCTGGGGCTGAGGGTGGAGCATGCTTAAGATTATTTCTCTCTTTCTCCCCTGCTTACGTGCTTGCTTTCTCTCCCTCTCTCTCTAAAATTAAAAAAAATTCAGTGGAAAGACATTCGATAATTCCAGAAACCTTGGAAGAGAGCTCTTTTGATGATTGTTTTTCTATCTCTAACCTGCTGTGGACTGCTCATTTATTTATTTCTTCTTTCCTGCCTTTAATGGTAACCCATTACTATACACACTGTTCAATGTGACACTAACAGACTCCTTGATGATCATGATTGAAAGTGATTAATGAGATACAGAAATAATGGTGATCTTTCTTTAGGCTCAACATTATATCCTTCCATTGCCAATGCCATGTCCAAGATGGCCAGGAGACTTGTCGTGTACCTCAAGCATGCCTGGGCCAAGGAGCTGGTGTGGGTCTCATCCTTCACCATTGGGGGCCTTGCTATAATTCTGCCTATTGTCAGCCCCTTCACCACATATGTCACCATGATCAACCGAGCCATACCTTACAACTATCCAGTGCCCCTCTGAGATGATGATGGGAATATGCTCAACATGGCCAGCCAACCCCCAGGACCTCCAGGGTCCAATGTTGGAGTGGCTGGACTGAGAGCACCTCTGGTGACATGGAGGAGGTTCCCTCCCCTGTGGCCAATAAAAGGTGAAAAGCAACCCCTGGGGGGGAAAAAGGATAAACATTATATCATATTTGGGAGCAAGTCTGTACTGCTATCAGCTTTCAGTCCGCACTTAAATATGAGCAGAAAACCAAAGATGACAAAACATCTGAGGAAAGCCTCTAACACATGAGAGAGAAGTACAAACAGAAACAAAGTAACTTGTTAGAAACAGAGACTAAACAGGAAAAGAAGATTTAAAAAATTAAGGCCTATCATTAATGTGGGGAGATGAGAAAAGATATGGCCTACACAAAATAGGAAAAGAACACTATTTGCCCATGAAATAAGAAAGAATACTATTTAAAAAGGAATATTCAGTGGATAAAAAATAGACTCTTAGAATTTAAAAATATAATAGCAAAAACGAAAAACTCACTAGAAAGATTAAGGAAAAGGTTGAGTAAATCTCCCTGAAATAAAACAAACATATAAGGAGATGGAAAATAGAGGATGAGATATTAATAAAAATAATTTTAAGGACAGTTTGAGAGGTGCAACATCTGAATAACAAAAGTTCCTGAAGAAAGAAATAGAGAAGACAGAGAGGAGAAACTCATCACCCAAACAATTCAAGAAAAATTGCTCAGGAAGGGCATAATCTTCCAGACTGAAAGGCTCCAACAAGAACCCTCAAAATGATTGGCAAAGAAGAAGTCAAACTTTTACTTTTTGCAGACGACATGATACTCTACATAGAAAACCTGGCAGACTCCACCAGAAGCCTACTAGA
>NW_027531562.1:301540-310922 GCF_008692635.1 Crocuta crocuta
TGGGTTTATAGAAAACAACTTGACAATAAACTATTTGTAAAAAAAAAACAAACAAACCCTCAAAATGGATAAAAATGGACCCACATCAAGGGTTTCTTGTTATGAGATTTCAGAATATTGAGGACAAAGAAGATCCTACAAGCTTTTAGAACGATAAAAAGTAGGTCATGTAAGGTATTGGGATCAGTGGCTTTAGACTTCTCAAAAACAAAATTAGGATGTAGAAAACAGAGCAATATGCTTTCAAATTACTGCCAACCTAGAATTTGATACCTATTCAAAGTATCAGTCAGATATGTGTACGTGTGTGTGTGTGTGTGTGTATCTCCAGACATATTAATCCTCAAAACTATATCCTTCCCACAGACCTTTTTGAAGGAAGTGACTAGTAGATGTGCTCCATGAAAATTAAAGGGTAAGCTAAGAAAGAGCTACATATGAGACACAGGAAGCTGGGAACAAAAGGAATTCCCAGACAGTGTCCCCAGGACAGTGAAGGGAGATACCAGGAAGACAGTGCGTGTACCAGGCATAGAGGTATGAAACAGATTAGAAAGCTCCAGAACACACTTCTTCAGGAAAATGAAATAAATAGACTCTTCTATGTGTTGAAAGTCTTGAGAACAGATTGAGACAACTGTCAAAGATAGGCATTAAATCAGTGATAAGTATATATAGAAAATGAAGTAAATGAAGACAATAAGCTAATTATTAATTATAGGAAAAATAAAATGCTGCATAGAAGAGGAAAAAGAATTATAGTTATTACATGTGAATAGTATTTATATAGTAATAATACTATAAACTCCACATATTGGCCTATCTAAAATTACAAAATTATAATTATATTGGGAAGATGAAATGTGGGAAAGTACGAGTGCAGTGAGAGGGAGAAAAGGAAAAGAATACAATTTTTAAATTTTAGGGTTTGACATGAATATGTAACGTGTAATCCTTCATGAAACATCCAACCAAGCAGTGGATTACAAAACTGTTATTTAAAGACTTAGAGACCAGGGGCGCCTGGGTGGCTTAGTCGGTTAAGTGTCCGACTTTCGCTTAGGTCATGATCTCGCGGTTCGTGGGTTCGAGCCCCACGTCGGGCTCTGTGCTGACTGCCAGCTCAGAGCCTGGAGCCTGTTTCAGTCTGTGACTCCCTCTCTCTCTGACCCTCCCCTGCTCATGCTGTCTCTCTCTCTCTCCTAGGAAAAAAAAAATAAATAAAGACTTAGAGACCAATTTCACTTAATTGTTGAAAAGAGAAAGTAATTACCTCATGAAAGGGGGACATGGGGCTGAGGGATATAAGAAAATAAACCTTGTAGAATTATTTGACTATTAATTGTAAACATGAATGTTGATCTGATTAAGAAATTATTTTTAAAAACAATAAAAAGAAACTTAATTAAATAATTAAAAATACGCACACACCCCAGGCAGCCATCGATAAGCAACTGGAATTGGTGAACGAAGTGAAGACATCCTTATTTGGGCAACATGAAAACTATGAGGAAAGTCATGTGTATGAGTATTGTAAGGGTGTTGCTTATTTTGAAAAAGTGGGTTGTAGAGTTGGACTAATTATCAATGAATGCCTGTCCTAGCAAGGTGTGTGGGGTATAAGCTTCAGCATAGTCTGATCTTTTCATTGTGGGTGGCAGGGTGACAGGCCAGGTTGAACGGCAAGGGACTGTCATTCCAGCAAAGAAGGAGCAGCCTTCAGGTCTAGACAGGTGAGAGGTCAGATTCAAGCTTATCAGCTGAGGCAGGTACTAGAGATCTAGGGCTGGTGGAATCCAAAGGCTGGTTGGTCAGAGACAGGAAGAGGGATACCAGCGGGCAGATCTCAACTCTGCTCCTAAAGCTCCTAAGGGGAGGGGATTTGGGCCTTGTAGACTATTTCATATTGCTTGCTAGGTATAGGTGTTGTTTGGACCCCAAAGCCGTGGAAGCCTATAGATACCCTACTCTATTCGCTCTCCATCCTTCCTCTCTTTGACCTTTACAGCTGTATACCTTTGCCTTTATCTGTATGCTTCACTGTTAGCTGTATGCTTAGCCCTGCTCCAGACCCTGGGCCCAGGTCTCCCTTAGCAGCTCCCTAACTTTGCATAATCATCTGCTCCCTCTCTGATGTTGGCAGCACAACTGGATTCTTTTTCCTGCTCCTGCCCCCACTTTTTTTTTTTTTTTTAAAGTAGGCTTCATGCCCATGGTGGAGCCCAGTGCAGGGCTTGAACTCACAACCCCAAGATCAAGACCTGAGCAGAGATCAAGAGCCAGATGCTTAACGGACTGAGCCACCCAAGCGCACCCTGGATTCTTTTACCTCAATTTCCAATAACTGGATGCCTTGCTCTGAGCTCCAGCCTCCCCCAAATATTCTGAAGCTAGATCTCCCTAAATGCCAGCCACGTAGTAAATGTCCACACCACTTAGAGTTACTTTGTTCCTCACTGGCCAGAAAATTTGTGCCATAGACCTTACTTTCATCTCTGACCTCTATGTTATTTGTATCTCATCTTCTTTTTCTTGGTGTAGACAAACCTTTTGTACCCAGGTCTTTGCAGATCTTTTAGTCTGATAAGGCACAAGTCTTGGCCTTATTCCCATGCTAGGAATTTACTGGGCATTTACAACCAATTTGGAATCCTCCAAACACTACTTTGCAGGGTTTGCATGGACTACTTCAACTCCCTGAGGATCTAGCTAGGATGACCAACTAGAGGAAGAAACTGTATTTTAATATGAGGGGACGTGTCCATGGTCAAACTATGAGGGCCGGGCAGGAATTCAAACACAGGTCATCTGGATCCACCATTGGGCTCTGATCACAAGCCTCATCACCTCCTGCCGTCTTTGTTTGAGCTTTTGGATCTACTTACATTACCAGGCCTGGCCTTATCTGACTCACCTCACCCTGCTTCCAAACCCTCGGTCTGGTAGCAGGTAAATCCTGCTTCTCTGCCTGAGGTAGAAGAAGATGTGCCAGGTTGTCATCACAGAATTTGTTTCGGAAAGTTCCTAGGTGATTCTTTGAGTCCACATGATGGTCTAAGGCCCCAGGGAAGTTCCCTAGGTTCTCAGAACGTGGTCCCCGGGCCAGTAGTGTCAGCATCACCTGGGAACTGGTTAGAAACGCAACCTTAAAAACGCTGGGGGCAGGGCCCAACAATCTGAGTTTTAACAAACCCTACAGGTGATTTTGGTGTACATTAAAATTTGAGAACACTTCCCTGGGGCCATGATCACAGGGAGTCTGGTTAGGGTCAAGTCTTTGCTTGGGCTATTGTCAAATGTGCTTAAAGCAGATGTGTTTAGGAAAAAGAGGGGCAGGAAGATGTGTTTCTATCTTGGGTTCCCCTGCCACCTGACAAGTGGGTTCCTTACCACGCATATCAGGAAACAGGAGTCAGGGAAGAAGAAACGGGAGGGGAAACTGAGAAATCACTTTGTTCAACACCTGACCTTATACCATACCATGGAGTATTGAAAAAATTGTTTAGGATGCCTGTATTGAAGAAGTCGGAAGAAAAAAAGAATCATATGAGAGAGGCTGCAGGTCAAGACAGATAGGAAAGAATCTGATATCAATGTTCTTGAAAGCTAAAGAAGGCTAGATCCACACACTGATAGTTTGGTGTCAAAAGAGCCAGGTCTCTTTTTGTCACAACTTACCTTATCTCCCCTGTGGCTGCTTGACATGCCCTTATGATAAAATAGAGGCAGTCACAGCACGTTTCAGAAGGTGTTTATCTGTACCCAGATTGAGGCTGAAAGCCGTGACTTGCCTTATTCTTACAACAATATGAGGCAGTTGTTAAATTTAATATATATATATATTTACATAGATCAATGGTTAAAAAAGAAAACCATCCGCCCACTCACCCCTCTTCTTGGCATTTAGCCTCAATCAGTTGCTACTGTTTGCTAGTTTTTATCTTGTCTACCTGTTTTGGGGTGTTTGGCACCTGCTCCACATCTCGGGGAATGCACTTGCCGAAGTCCTGGCCCCAAGTAAAGTCAAGGCTTTTCCGAGCTTTGGAACAGCGAGCTTGCTGATACTGCCTAAGTGCCTTTCTGAGCAGGGATTCCGTGATTGATGATGGGAGAGAGTAAATAAATTTCCGTAAGTACACACAAGAGTGGATCAGGACAGTAAGTGCTTACTATGTACAATCAATGGGCATTATTTTAAAGGAGATTAAAATTTCCTGGACTTAATCCTCCTGCTAGTGCTGCGTTGGTGGCAGAGGATGAGTTACTGTTTCCTCCAGGGAGGTAGTGAGAAGAGCATCTGTGCCTTTGGAGTAAACTCATGTAGTAAAATAAGCCGTTTAGAAATCTGTTCAGTTTGGAACTCAATTCTCTGATAAAATATGTGCTTGTAGTATTGTAAGTAGAAGAAGATGATTCTGGACAGCAAATGTCTGCAGATTGGAAGGGATGTGGCTTTATCTCTTCCTGCATCATTCTTGGGCATTGTCACGGTGTCTCTGTTTTACAACGTATATGGTAGAAGCAGATGTTGGGTGGAGGTTGGCATAGGGCTTTGAATGAGCCCATTACTCTAGAGTGTACTTTGCTCTCTGACAGTGAGCGGTACCGACGTAATGTGGTTTCTTGGCTGAAACATGAAACCTAAACTTTTTTTCCAAACTTGATGACTTATTTTCAGAAGCTGGGAAAATTGTCACTTAAAATGTAAAACAGTGTCTGTTTCCTAAGAAGTGAAAGCTTAAATCTGGCTTTGGGACTTTTGTTCTAAAAAAAAAAAAAATCTATCTACCCATTTTTGGGGGGTAAACTGTGAACTCAAGATTTTCCTGACAGAAAATATTAAAATATTATTAATATAAATTATGTGTATATTTTAGCAAAGTAAGTATTTCTAGACCTCTTTATTTTTTTGTGTAGGAAAACTTTTCTCTATTTGGATTTAAACTGCCTGTGTCTTGGGGCACCTGCCTGGTTCAATTAGTAGAGTGTGCGACTCTAGATCTTGGGGTCATGAATTTGAGCCCCACATTGGGAGTAGAGATTACTTAAAAGTAGGATCTTAAAAAGAAAAAAAAAAACCTGCCCAATGCTTTATATCGGGGGTTGGACAACTATGGCTTATGGTATGAATCTGTCCAGCTGCCTGTCTTGTAAATAAAGTTTTATTGGAACAGAGCCGTGCTCTTTAATTTGCATATTATCTATGGCTGCCTTCCTACTTTAAGAATAGGTAGTTGTGACAGAGACTGTATGGCCTCAAAACTAAAATATTTACCATCTAGCCCTTTACAGGAAAAAGTTTGCCGTCCTGTACCTTCTATTATTGCTTGTTCTTCTCTGTGTGCTCTTACTTAAAAGTTGCTCACAGACATTAACACTAGAGATCACAAAATGACAGGAAGATATGCAGGCCTGAACTTCATGTTGTGCTTGTGGACAGACTTTGAAAATGACCTGAGTTTGGCTTGGCATAAGTCATACTGATGGAGCTTGGGGGTGATGGTGGTGGGATTCAGAGCTGATGGCTAAGAAAGAATTCTTGAAGATGTCTTTGGTGCAAAAAGGTGATTTTATTAAAGCCAGGAGACAGGACCTGTGGGCAGAAAGAGCTGCACTGTAAGTGTGGGGAGTGACCAGTTTATGGAGTTGGGAAAGACAGAGTCAAAAGGGAGTTACTAAAGGGTTTTTCAATTGCTAAAGACTCACAGGTTATTGGAGGCCTAGCTGTGGTCAAGCTAAGGTCGTTTGTACCCCTAGCAAAGCATTAACATTAAGACAGTAGGGAGTTCCCGGACTTGAGGCTGTTGATGGGATTGCCCTTTTCTTGTAAACTGGTGGAGACTCTGATCAGTTTAACCATTTGTTAAAGATTAATTCATTTGTTAAAGAAGATTCAAGAAGCACACCTGAGACTAAGGTGAACAGCAAACTTTCTCAGCTATTTCACTTCACTGTGGAGGTTGGATGTGAGCCCCGGGGAGAGCAGGAAAGCCCAAGAATGCGTCTTTTGTGGGAAGGTGATCTCATCATTGCTTCTTCCTTAGCACTCCTGAGACAGCATCCGGGGATCTCTCAGAAATATGTGAGTGACACGAGGGGTTGGGAAGGAGAACTGACGGCTGGCAATATACAGATGGGGACTCAAACCATTGACTCGCACTCTTGATGGCCTGTCTAACAGCTAACACCATCCACCGTTGGTTCAGCTATTGTGTGACCCTTCAGGGGAGGCTGGGTCCCTCCTCAGCCCCAGGGCAAAGGGTGGATTTTGATTAATCTGAATCCATCAAAGTAATTCCACCCCTCTTGCTGATAAAACAAAATGGGTGTATGACACAGTTCAGGCCAATAAGGAAGAAAGGGACGTTTTCTGGATCACCTGTGGGAAAGCTTTACTCTGTTTTAAATATGAGAAGCACAAGATGCAGAGATTCTTTCCCTGCTTTGGATATAGCTATGAGGATGTGGTATAGACACAGCTCATTTTGCAACTATGAGAGGGAGTTGTCACCCTACTAAGGGTGACAGAACAAAACAGGGAAAGAACCTGAGCCCTTGACAGCGGTGTCACGGAGCTACTGAATCACACAGATGTAGAACAGAGGTAGAACTTCATGAGCTCTGAGAACAGAAAATCACCTTATTGCCTAAGCCACTTTTCATTGAGTCTTCTAGTGCCTGTAGCCAACAGAATACTCTTAAGTATTTAATATAACCTCTTTAGGGGCGCCTGGGTGGCTCAGTAGGTAAGCGTTTGACTCTTGGTTTTGGCTCAGGTCATGATCTCCTGGTTTGTGAGTTCAAGCCCCACACTGGGCTCCATGCTGACAGTGCGGAACCTGCTTGGGATTCTCTCTCTCCCTCACTCTCTGCCTCTCCCCCTCTCACTCTCTGTCTCTCTCTCAAAAATAAATAAATAAACATAAAAAAATATGACCTCTTTATAATTTAAACTTTAAATTGGTTGGACTTAGAAATAATAACCATATTCTTCTAGTACATTCATTCAAAGATAACTGTAGTTGTAATCACCAAGTAATTCAATTCAATTCAATTAAAATGGAGAAATTTAAAGAATCTGAAAAGTGGTGTATGTATCACAACGCTTTTTTTAGTTGGTAAGAAATTCAGAAAATTATAGTCTTCAGTTGCATAATAATAGTAAAGAAAGAATGGAAAATCTCGAAAAATTATTTGGGCAACTTGATCAAGTTGGCATTTCATTTTGAAAACATTTTAAATTATATATACTCTTACTGTAAGTTTCAAGCAGTATAAAAGTATCTAAAGTCACAAGTGATCACTGCTTAGCTTGGGGTCTACCAAGAAGAACTAAGATGGCAGCCAAGGAACCAGAAGCAAAGACCGGTGGGGTGCTAGGACCCAGGCAGATATGCAGTTGTAAAGCCGTGGAAGCCAGAGCTCAAGAAGCCTCCCCAAGGATCCTGGCCCCCTTGAATTCAGGCCTTTGTGTGTTTCCCTCCCACTCCGAGTAGGGCAGACCTGTGTGAACCAAGGTACAGTGGAAATGATGTGTGTGACTTCTGAGACTAGGTCTTAAAGGGTATTATGACTTTTTTTTTTAACTTTATTTTATTTATTTTGAGAGAGAGAGAGAGTGAGCGAGCACAAGCAGGGCAGAGAGGAGAGGGAGAGAGAGAATCCCAGGCAGGTTCCACACTGTCAGTGCAGAGCCTGATTCGGGCCTAGATCTCATGAACCGTGAGATCATGACCTGAGCCACCTGCTGTGCTCTTTCTTGATCATTCACTCAGCTGCCTTGTGGTGAGGACACTCAAACACACTGATAGAGAGGTCTAAGTGGAAAGAACTGAGGCCTCTTGGAAGCAGATTTATCAGCCCTGGTCAAGCCTCAGCCAGCATCTAGACTGTAACCTCGGGACAGACCGTGAGCCAGAACTACTGAGCTGTCCCTGGTTTCCTGACCCTCAAAAATTATATGTAATAATAAGTGCTTGTTGTTTTCGGCAGGTAAATCTTGGGGGTAATCTGTTGCACTGCTGTGGATAACTAAACAATTGCCTGTGCATCTGGGTCTCACCCCACATGCCACAGGGGGCCTTCAGAGCTAGTCCAGCACATTAGAGGGTGGGGAGAGGATTCCTGCTGAAGTGCTCACTTACAGTCTACTTACAGTATGGTCACCCTTCAGCCTGAAAGTCCTTACAGAGTGTACTGCTGGGGAGGGATGGGATTGGTGTTTGAGACTGGTATGTGTGTGTGTGTGTGTGTGTGTGTGCGCGCGCACACGCGCAGATACATACACGTGTAGTGTATATGGGTATGTGAATCAGTATTATTCCCTTGTGCCCTCCCTCAGGGGGCCTCTGTGCTGTGCCCTCTGCGCCCCTGGTTGACTGTGAACCCTACTTTAGTTTTGATATCTCTTCAGTTTTTGACCCCTTCTTCTGGTTGATTCCCAGAGATATTCCTTTTTGTAGATTCTACAAAGACTTGTTCTGACTCTTAAATAGTGTTTGGAGAGCCCGAAAATCATATTCGTGCTGAGCCTTCTGGGCTGTGTATATTGAAAATACACTCCTGGGCAGGTAGCAAGTGAGAACTGCGTGGGAAGTGGGCTCCACGTGCAGAGCTAAGCATGTGAGGAGGAGCTACTTGTTTAGGATTCTCAGCTTTGTGCTCTTCTGTTTCCCTGGACCTGTACTTGGCTATTGGTGTAGGCACCACCAGGTGAGAAAGTTACATGAAACTTAGAGCCGCTGGGCTCTGGGCCTTGAAATTTACTTTTGGTATTAGGGTGTTTGCAGCCACTAATTCAGGAGCTAAGTTGTTTCTATTGTTGGAGAAAAGAAAAACGTCAGCAACAACCCTTAATTGTGTGACTCTTGCTGCCCAAAAATTAACTTAAGAAAAAAGGAATTAAAAAAAAATTTAACGTTTATTATTAATTTTTTCAGAGACAGAGCATGAGCAGGGGAGGAGCAGAGAGGGAGGGAGATACAAAATCTGAAGCAGGCAACAGGCTCTGAGCTGTGAGCAGAGTCTAATATGGGGCTCGAACCCAAAAACCGTGAGATCATGACCTGAGCAAAGTCAGACATTTAACTGACAGGCACCCCTAGAAAAAAGGAATTCTTAAAAAAATTTGAAGGCTGTTAGCTTCCAGGCAGCATGCACATTTTTTTTAAGTTGATTTATTTTGAGAGATACAGAGACAGCATGAAGGGGAGAGGGAAAGAGAGAGAGAGAGAGAGGGAGAGAGGGAATGGAGAGAGGGAATGCCATGCAGGCTTCCTGCTGTCAGCACAGCCCAACGTGGGGCTTGAACTCACAAAACCTTGAGATCATAACCTCAGCTGAAACAAAATTTTGGGCACTTAACTGACTGAGCCAACCCGCC
>NW_027531562.1:310941-341519 GCF_008692635.1 Crocuta crocuta
GGCTACAAGTGCAGTTAAAGGGGAGGAAAAGCTCTATGAGCTGGAGAGACACATCTCACACTGACCTGGATTCTTGCCTCTTCTTCTGCTTTTTCCTCCGAGTGAGAACCAAGCAGATGGTTTCTGTTTGGAACCTGAGCCTCTGTTCTCTTCAGCAGCCGATCATTTGTGCCTGTGTTTGTTCCTTGGCCCTCTGTCTCTCCGCTTTCTCTGTGCTTTCTTGTTTTGCAATAAAATATTACTTGCCTTTCTAATCTTGAAGGTATATCTTGTATCAGGATATAGACTTTGCCGGTGAGCTGTTCCCTGTTCTCCTCACCCATAATTCAACGCGCTGTTCTCAGTTCTGGCTTTCATAGGTAACTCTAAAGTCTAACAATTGGCCTTAGTTAGCATCCCGTTTCCATTTAGGGGACCAGTAACAAGGACATTGGGCATCACTTTAGGATCTGTGTGGGCAGAAGGCTTCCTCTTCCTGCACTATAATCTATTTGGCTTATTGCAGGGCCCTGGATGGTATTCAGGATGATTTTTTGGAACTCAATCAAGTTACAGGGATTTAATTTTGGATTCCGATATATCGGAAACTTACCAAAGAAGTCATGGCGGAAGTGAGGTACAAAAGAAAGAATACAGGCTTTTGTAGTCAGCCAGACATGGACTTCCAGCTTGAGAGACCGTATGGTGAGGTGGTTGGGGTGAGACTGAATCCCAGTTGCACTATTTACTGGGTATCTAAAATAGATTAGTAGGGGTGCGTGGGTGGCTCAGTTGATTGAGTGTCCCACTCTTGATTTCCACGCAGGATATGATCTCATGGTCTGTAAGATAGAGCCCCACTTCAGGCTCTGCACTGACAGCCTGAAACTCTCTTTCTCACTCTGTGTCTCTCTCTGCCTTTCCCCCAATCATGCTGCACTCTCTCTGTCTCAAAAGAAATAAATAAATAAATAAAATTTTGAGGGGGCCTGGGTGGCTCAGTCGGTTGGGCATCTGGCTTCGACTCAGGTCATGATCTCGCAGTTTGTGGGTTCGAGCCCCGCATCGGGCTCTGTGCTGACAGCTAGCTCAGAGCCTGGAGCTTGTCTTTGGATTCTGTGTCTCCCTCTCTTTCTGTCCCTCTCCTGCTCATGCTGTCTCTCTCTCTCTCAAAAATAAATAAAACATAAACAAAAATTTAAAAACATTTTTTTGAATAAATTTAAAATTTAAAATTACTAAGTGGGTTAGTAATCATGCTTCCTTCGTGTGTTTTTGTGGGTGTAAAATGAGTTAGTATATGTGAAAGTGTTTGTAATGGAGCCTGACTCAAAACAAGATGAACTATTGTTATTATGATTACCAACTCTGTTGTCTTGGGCTAGTAAGTTAAACACTCTAGGCCTGAGTTTCCTCACCTATAAAACCAGAGTAGTCATAACAATCTTGGAATGGCTCTCAGAATTACTTAACGTATGTAAAACTTCTAGCCCAATTTCTGGTATTATAGTAGAAGTGCTCTTAAGGGTATTTTATTTTAACATATGATGAATAGCCTCACCTGATTTACCTAGTTATGTTAGAGGTTTGGCACAAGTCTTAAATGAAGAGGTAATACTAGCTGCATTATGACAGTGCTGGGATACACAGAACTGAAATAGTCTCCAAAGCAATGCCCCTGCTCTATCGTGAGGTCCTTGCTCCCTGAGGTCATTAGAACACCCATTCTCAGCCAGTCTTGATTTCCATCAAACGTCTCCTCCTGGAGCAAGTGAGTCTGACTCAGGCACTTACTTGCTCCTTAATCTTTGTGATCACTGAAGAAAAGAATAAAATCTAAAGCTCCTTTTTAACCAGGTCGCCAGCAGTGACCTTTGTGAACTTTGGGACCCAGTGAGAGATCTTGACAATTTCTGCTAAGATCTTGTAACTGGCTGAATTACTCTGAGGCCCAAGCTGGGCAGTGACTATTAACATTTAGCACCGAAGCGGATTATCATGTGATAATCGCTCCATTAGCTCTCGTTGCTGCTGTTGTTCATAAAAGCCCTTCCGTGTCCCTCCCAGACCTCTAGTCTCCTGCTCTGACCTCTCCATGCACATTTGAAATATTTCTCATTATCCCTCTTCGCTTTGCTTGTTATTCTCCTGAATGACTTGGGCAATCCCTTATAGCCTCCAAAGCATGATACTCTGTCCCTCCCACGCCGCCTCACGCTCCTCTGGTGTGTTCCAGATGGTTTTGTACCGAGCAGAGCATATGCCTCTTTCTTCCCCTTGATTACTCTTTGCATTTCTTCTCTCTTCTGCATCGTCCTCCATTTGATTTACTTCTGAAGTATTTATTGCTGGGGTGACGTGCATAATGAATACCCTTGGGCGTTCATTAAGTTTAAGTTTGAACGGTTTCTATTTCCCCTTAGTGTCCTTGATGTTTGATTCTTTTGGTTACTTCGTCTTGTAAACCTCCCAGTTTGCCAGCATTTACTCCGCAAAAGTTCATACCTCTCTCTTTCAGGTTGTGTTGTTCCCCCCCCCCGCCTAACTTCATGGAAGTCCTTATTTAAAAACGATGCCTGGGGTGGCTGGCTGGCTCAGTCAGTAGAGCATGAGACTCTTGATCTCAGGGTTGTGAGTTAGAGGCCCACGTTGGGCGTAGAGATGATAAATATGTAAAGACTTAAATAAAAATAAAAATGGTGCCTTATTAATGATTTAAGGATTACCCCATCTGTCCCATCCTGTGTAAAGGAATTGCTCCAGGTATCTATTGCTATAGAATAGCCACCTAAACCTTCGTGGTTTAGAACATAATTATTATCTCTCATCAGTCTTCGGGTTAACTGGGCACAAGTGGACAGTTTTCACCCGGTTTCTCATGCACTGTAGTCAGATGTTGGGTAGGCCTGTAGTCACCTAGAGACTTGAAGGGGCCGGCTGACCATTATTAGGCCCACTCACATGACTGGCAGTTGATGCTGGCTGCTGGCTGCGGGCTCAGCTGGGTTGTCTCATGGAAGCAACTTTACGTGGTCTCTCCGTGGACAACTCAGGCTTCTCAAAGCATAGAGGCCGGGTTCTGGAGGATGCATCCTAAGAGTGAGCATTCAGAGGTGAAAGATGAAAGACCGGCATTACTTCCATTTCACTTGATTGGTGTGAGTGCGCTTCACAAGGAAGTGGTGCCTCATTGGGGAGACTGGCTCCCACAAGAGTGAATAGTTTAGTCTGTTCTTTGTACTGGTCCATCCTTCTTTTAGATTCAGGCCCTTTGAGTCTTCACTTACATTAAGGTATAATTGACATACAAAATTATACAACATAGGGATTCAACATTGTATACATTGTAAAATTGTCACCATGATAAGTCTAGTTACCATCATACTGTAATAAAGTTGATACAGTATGATTGACTGTACTCCCCAAGTTGTACATTGCATCCCTGTGACTATTTTATAACTGGAAGTTTGTACCTTTTGCTTCCCCTTGTCCATTTTAGGACCCTTCCCCCTCCACCCCTCCTGCCCTTTGGCAACCACTATCTGTTCTCTATGCCTATGAGTCTGGGTTTTGTTTTGTCTTTTAAATTGTACATATAAGTGAAATCATGTGGTATTTGTCTTTCTCTGTCTGACTTATTTCACTTAGCAGATACCCTTGAGGTCCATCCATGTTGTGGCAAATGGCAGGATTCATTATTTTTTTAGGGCTGAGTAGTATTCTATTGTGTGTGTATGTATGTGTGTGTGTATCACATCTTCTTTACACATTCATCCATTGATGGACACTTAGGTGGTTCTATATCTTGGCTATTGTGAATGATGCTGCAAGAAACATAGGGATGCACATATCTTTTCAAATTAGTGTTAGTGTTACATGTTCTTTGCATACTCAGTATTGGAATTGCTGGATCATATGGTAGCTCTGTTTTTAAATTTTTGAGGAATCTTCATACCGTTTTCCATAATGACAATACCATTCCTGTCCACAGTGTTCCCTTTTCTCCTAATCCTTACCAACCCTTGTTATTTCTTGTCTTTTTGATAATAGCCATTCTGACAGATATAAGGTGATATCTTGGTGTGATTTTATCACCAAGATAATTTATCCTTTCTTTTCCCCAATGGTAATTGAGGCATATAATTGTTCATAGTAATCTCTGGTGATCCTTTGTATTTCTGTGGTATGAATTGTAACTTCTCTATCATTTCTGGTTTTATTTGTTCTTCTTTTTCTAGTTCCTTTAGGTATAAAGTTAAATTTTTTAATTTGAGGTTTCTCTTGTTTCTTCAGGTAGAGCTGTGTTGCTATGAACCTCTTTCTCAGAACTACTTTCGCTACATCGTGTAGATTTTGGTATGTCATATTTCTGTTTTCATTTGTCTGTAGGAATTTTTTAATTTCTCCTTTGATTTCTTTGTTGACCCCATAGTTGTTGAGTAACATGTTGTTTAATCTCCATGTATTTGCAGTTTCCCCAGTTTTCTTCTTGCAATTGATTTCTAGTTTCATATCATTGTGGTCAAAAAAAGATGCTTGAACAAAAGATTCTTGATCTAATTTCCATCTTTTAATAATAAATTCTGCTTGAATTTATTAAAACTTGTTTGTGGTCCAACATGTGATCTACCCTGGAGAATATTCCATGGGCACTTGAGAAGAATGTGTATTTTGCTGCTTTGGGGTAGAATGTTCTGTACATTAGGCCCGTCAGGCCTAATGTGTCATGCAAGTCTGATGTTTTCTCATTGATTTTCTGTCTGGATGACCTATCTATTGATGTAAGTGGGGTGTTAAAACCCCCTACTATAATTGTATTGCTGTCCATTTTTCCTTTTTGGCCTGTGATATTTGCTTTATATATTTTGGTCTTCCTATGTTGGGCATATATATATATTTATAAATGTTATATTTCCTTGCTGCATTGACCCCTTTGTCATTATGTAGTACCCCTCTTTTTTTTTAATTTTTAAATTTTTAATTTTTTAATTTACTTCTGAGAAGTAAATAAACAGTGTGAATAGGGCAGGGTCAGAGAGAGAGGGAGATACAGAATCCAAAGCAGGCTCCAGGTTCCAAGCTAGCAGTCAGCACAGAGCCCGACATGGTGCTCAAACCCACAAACTGTGTGATCATGACCTGAGCTGAAGTTCAGACGCTTAACTGACTGAGCCACCCAGGCGCCCCTATGTAGTACCCCTCTTTGACTTTTATTACAGAGTCTTTATTCTAAAGTTTATTTAGTCTGATATGAGTATAGCTATACCAGCTTTCTTTTTGTGTCCATTTACACAGAATATCTTTTTCCATCCCTTCACTTTTAGTTTGTGTGTCCTTACTTCTGCAGTAAGTCTCTTATAGGCAGTATAAAGGTGTCTTGTATTTTTTTTTTTATCCAATCAGCCCCTTTATGTCTTTAATTAGAGAACTTAGTCCATTTACTTAAAAAGATTTTTTTTAGTGTTTATTTAATTTTGAAAGAGGGAGAGACAGAGCATGAGTGTGGGAGGGACAGTGAGAGAGGGAGACACAGAATTCAAAGCAGGCTCCAGGCTCCGAGCTATCAGCACGGAGTTCAGCATGGCTTGAACCCATGGACTGCAGATCATGACCTGAGCCGAAGTTGGACACTTAATCAACTGAGCCACCTAGGTGCCCCTAGTCCATTTACTTTAAAGTAACTATTGATAAGTAGGTACTTATTGCCATTTTGTTAATTGATTGCCGGCCTTTTTATTTTCTTTTGTTCCTTTCTTCTTCTCTTGCTCTCTTTCTTCCTGTCTTGATGAATTTCCTGAGTGCTATGTCTAGATTCCTTTCTCATTCTCTTCCAGATATTTACTGCAGGTTGCCTTATGGTTATCATGAGGTTTACACATATCTTCGTGTGTATACAACTCTGCATCTTAAGTTAATACCAAGTTAAATTTTAACACATTCCCAAACCCTGCATTTTTTTACCACTCCTCATTTGATGTTTTTGGTATCACTTTTTACATTTTTTTTTTGTATCCCTTAACTAATTATTGTTGTTTTAGTTAATTTTACTATTTTTGTCTTTTAGCTTTCTTCTTTTTTTAATATTTATTTATTTTTGAGAGAGAGAGAGAGAGAATGAGAATGAGTGGAGGAGGGGCAAAAAGAGAGGGAAACACAGAATCCGAAGCCAGGCTCTGAGCCATCACCACAGAGCTTGATGCAGGGCTCAAACTCAAAAACTGCTAGATCATGACCTGAACTGAAGTCAGACACTCAACTGACTGAGCCACCCAGGCATCTTTTAGCTTTCTTAGTAGCTTTATAAGTGACTAATCCACTACATTTACTATATATAACTTTTCCAGTGAGTTGTTACTTTTGTATGTTGTTATTAATTAGTGTCATTTATTTTCAACTCAAAGAATTCCCTTTATTATTGCTTATGAGGCCCATTTAGTCATGATGAACTTCAGCTTCTGCTTGTCTGGCAGACTCTGTATCTCTACTTCAAATCTCAATGATAATCTTACCTTGTAGAGTATTCTTGGTTGGAAGATTTTTCCTTTCAGCACTTTGGATATATGCTACTCCTTTCTGGCTGAAGTGCCTGCTGATAGCCTTATGAGGTTCTCCCGTATTTAACAATTCATTTTTCTCTTGCTGCCTTTAAGATTTTCTCTTTATTTTTACTTTTAATTATAATGTCTCTTCTCTCTCTCTCTCAAAAATTAATAAACATTAAAAAAAAAGAAAAAGAAAAGGGGCGCCTGGGTGGCTCAGTCAGTTGGGTGTTTGACTTCAGCTCAGGTCATGATCTTGCAGCTCCCAAGTTTGAGCCCCACATCAGGTCTGTGCTGACTGACAGTCCAGAGCCTGGCGCCTGCTTTGGATTCTGTGTCTCCCTCTTTCTCTGCCTCTCCCCCACTTGCATGCATGCCCCCTCTCTCTCTAAAAAATAAAAAATAAATAAAATAAGTGTAATTATAATGTGTCTTGGTATGGCTGTCATTGGGTTCATCTTGTTTGAAACTCTTTGGGTTTCCTGGACTTGGATGTCTGTTTTCCTCACTAGGTCAGGGAAGTTTTCAGTCATTCTTTCTCCAAATAAGTTTTCTGCCTCTTTCTCTCTTTCTGGGACCCCTATATTGCAAATGTTATCCCATCTGATGTAGTCTGAGAGGTCCCTTAATAATCTTCTTTTAAAAAATTCTTTGTTTTTTCTGCTCTGTCTTCAGTTCACTGTTCCATTCTTCTACTTCATCCAGTCTGATGTTGAACTCTTCTATTATATTTTTCAGGTTAGTTATTATATTCTTCAGCTTTGTGACTTCTGTTTGGTATTTTCTTATGTTTTCTATCTCTTTGTTGCAATTCTCACTGCATTCATTCATTTTTCTCCCTAGTTCAATGAGTATCTTCATGAATATTATTTTGAATTCTTATCAGTTAGTTTACTCATCTCTTTATCATTAAGGTCTTTTTCTGAGGCTTTGTCTTGTTCTTTTGTTTGACACATATTTTTCCATTTCCTCATTTTCTTGACTCTATGTGTGTGTTTCTATGTATCAGGCAAAAACAGCTCCCTCTCTCAGTCTTGAAGGAGTGGCCTTGTGTGGGTGATGATCCTGCTTGTTCAAACTTGCTCTAGCTCTTGGTTTCTCTCAAAGTTTTGTAATTGTCTAAACCATCTGATTTTTTCTTGAGATGCCCCATTATTGAGGATGTGTCATGTACCTGTCAGTGATCAAGGGGAAGAACTCATTTATCACCTAGTTTCAGGCTGATTAAAAGATAGACCCTCAGGTAGCAGCTTTTATTTTTTTTCCTTTTTTTCCTTTCCAGCAGCAACTTTTAAAGTTTGCAAATGTATAGTCTAGCGGAGCCACAACCATGAACCCTGTTGGCTTCCAGACCACAAGATCTGGAGGTGTCCCCTGGGCAACCCTTGTAATAATTGGCACTCCAGATGAATGTAGCGCCTTTCTTAGATGTCTCGCTCAGCCATAGGAAGGTTAAGAGGATGTTCGAGCATGTTGTCTCCCTGGTTATGTCCCTGGGAGCACCTACTTAGCCTCTTGATATGTGGGAAATCTGAAGCCTGTCCCACAGGCTAAAGATCCAGGCTAAGTAAATAGGCCTTTTTCACAGGAAGCCTGAGGCTGTGTTTCAGTCTGCTGTTTGTGTAGTGCCCTGCGGGTGATGGCCTACCAAGAGCTATCCTTCTGATTGTTACAGTCCCACGGAGCTCTGGAACACTAGGCCCTTTGGCTGCCAGAGCCAGGCAATCAAAGGGCATCTTCTGTGTGGTTTGTGCATGCGTGCCTGCTGGGCTTAGCAAGGCAGTTGGAGAGTGTTGGGGCTTCACCTGCTGGCTTTGGAAGTGCATCAGGAAAATGTGTTGACTATGTGTCTGTGGGCTCCGGCATTGCTGTGAGAGTGCCTTGTCTGTGGGTGTGTGTGCTGGCTTTACACTGGTGGCAAGAGAATGCCCTGACTGCTCATACTAGCTAGCCCCAGCTGGGGAGCAGGGGTCAGGAAGGTTTGCAATGGCCCGCACTCCCTAACTTTAGCTAGGGAGACTGAGACCTCAATGACATTTTGTGCTCACTGGCTTCAGCACAGGGGAGCATGACAAATGCCTGTGCTCTCCAGCCTCAGCAAGCACCAGGAACACTTGCCCCCCCACCCCCCCGCCTTCCCAGCAAACTGGCCAGTGGGTACCACGTCTGAAGCTTGTGTGTCTGTGCTAGCAGGCTATATGGAGGGTGCAAAAATGGTGCCAGCCAGCACCTTTGTCTTGGAGGGGGAGGATCTCAACTATTTCTTGTCCTTCCAGCTAATGCCCTCAGATCAGCAAATGAATCTTCCTCACATACACTCTAGGCACTTTTCAAACTGCTATTTTTTTTCACTGGGTTTAAGGGTGAGCAAGACCACAAATGAGCCCTCTCATAAGAGGGGAAATCTCTGTTTCCTATGGCTCTTTGGGACCCCCAGACATCAGCCATATTATTTACTAAGCCAGAAATTCTGGGGGCTCATCTCTCTGGTGCAGATCGCAGAGGCTGGGATGCCCAATGTGGGGTATCATTTTCTTGCTCCTCTGGAAGAAGTGTCTGTCTCATGACCTCTCCTCATTGTCGTTCACCACACTGGGAGTGGAGTTTTTTGCAAGACTGTTTCTGCCTCTCTTACCTGTATCAATGTGGTCCCTTTATCCTTTGATGGGGAGAGAAATTTATCTAGTTTTCATATTTTTTTTCAGATGGAAATGATTCATATGTAGCTATAGATTGAGTGTGTTTATGGGAGGAGATGAGTTTGGGAATCTTCCTATGTCACCATCTTGGATCCTGTTCAAATAGGCCCTTATGAAATTTTTTTTTTTTCCAACCTTTTCTGGGGACTTGAGCAATAGCTACCAGCAATTTTCCCTACTAGCAATCCCTGGTTATGATTTTTTTAATGCCCTCTGTACCATCTATTCCTGCTGCCAAAGTTATTATCTTTTTCCTTGTGACTCTTAGGTTGGCAAGACTTTGCTAACCTAAAGAGGCAACTACAAGACAAAAGAGCCCTAGATTGGACCTTAGGAGACCTGTATTTTAGTCCTGGCTTTGGAGTGGTGGGACTAACCTTGAACAAGTCACTTCACCTCCATGGATTTTCATCTTTTCTGACATACTCGATAAGCTCTGAAATTCTACAGTTCTAAGTAGGTACCTTGAGTGTATGTATTGGGCCAAATGCTCTTCTTCAACCCCCGGAAGCAATCAAGTCCAGGATTTGGGGCTAATGGACAGAGAAACTGCCAGTGCCTACCACAGTCTTTGTGCCTAGCAGGCCTGCAATAAAAAAATTTTAGGGGGTGAAATTCACATCTAGAAACATAGATAAGATTATTGTTTTCAAGATCTTGGTTGTAAATATTGCCAGATCATTTACTATTATTGTTTTAATTTGAAAGAGTATAACCTTGCCTACGTAAGGTTTTGCTTTTGCAACTTGGAACTTGTTTAACATGGTCTCTGCCTGTGTCCCTTTGCCATTTAACAGGCCGTTCTTCATACCTGTTGTCAGATTGACATCTTGCAAGTAACCTTCATGCTCTGATACGGACCATGCTTACCTCAAGCTGTAGCAACTGGAGGGATGCCAGGGCTCCATGGTCTTCTGAGTTTGCCCTGCCCTTCCGTTCCCTTCCGTTCCCTTCCGTTCCCTTCCGTTCCCTTCCGTTCCCTTCCGTTCCCTTCCGNCTTTTTTTTTTTTTAAGGTGCCAGGCTATTGAAACCTTAAGCTCTCTCCCTTTGGGATAGTAGAGGGGAAAGAAAATAAGGAAAATCTGTGGGAGTAGAGGAAGACCAGGTCAAGTGTAAATGAAAATACACACCGTGGCTCCCCAGTGGAGTGCGTCAGTTCCTAGGTTTGCTCCAAGTGGAAACTGACCTTGGGTTTCCTGCTCTCATAACCGTTTGACATTTGAGAGAACAAACAAAGGGCTTCATCAGGAAGAGTTTTAACCCTGTTAATGACTACAAATCACTGGACCTGGGGAGCTGGGATTCAGAGAGGTCCTCTGCTGCCTTATTATTTTAAGGGAACTAACTTTCAAAGAGACTGATACCCAGGCCCCCAGGATTTCCTGATGGTCTGGGAGGATTCCAGGCCTTGAACTGGCCTGTTGCTTCCTGTCTTCAGCAAGATGACATCTCCCTAAAGGGAAAACATAGCTCAACTCCAACAGAGATTTGGGACTTATAGAAGGAAACAGTATGAAGTGGCCCAAGTTGAAGGGTTTATTTTTATTTTTTTACTTTTTATTTATTTATTTAGTTATGACAAACACATGAAAAGAGAAAAAGGAAGCATTCTCAGATGGGATAATTAGAATAAGCTAACGTTTCCAGCAATTCTTTTAAGAAAAAGGGTGGATTTTTTGGGGGGTGGGGTGGGGGCGATGAGTGGGACAGAAAAGATGGTGGTCCTTACCTAACCTGAGGGTTGTAGCTTAAAGAAGACTCTTAGTGATCTTCCTTGCTCCTGTCTTTACCCACCTTACCCACCTCCTCTGCCAGCCCTATTTTATTTATCTATTCTTTCAACTTTAGCAAACATTTTGGTATCATTTATGCTTAATTAAATAAAAACTATTCATGGTTTTGAGCTGGAGAAACTGAGGTCAGGTGACAGCGGACTCTCTTGCCAGTCTGTGTCGAACCCTGCTAAGCAACTCTAGCCCCAGCTCTCAGGCTAGAAAAGGCATCTTTGACAATGTTAATGGTTTTGACCTCTTGAGTTCTAGCATTTCACCAAGCAGTCCCAACAGTAAGAAGGAAGGGACTGGGAAGCTGGAGCCTAAGGCTAAACTTTGACCCCAGAACAGAAAACGAGAAAGGGTAGAGTAATTCTGCCGAGGCAGGATGATCCGTACACTGCAGAGTGGAGATAAAAAAAAAAAAAGAAGAATTCATCATTTCCCTACTGACTAAGAATTATTTGCAGTTCTGTGGCCTGCGGAATGAGGGCACAGACCTGGGGCCTGGGAGACAGACGGCAGAACTGCGGGGATTCAGCCCTGGCCGCCTGTGAAGATGTGAAGATGAAGTAATGTAATATGCAGCTTTTATTGGCCTGCTGCTAGCAGGTGGTTAACTAGCTGTCTTGGGTCACAATGGGCCTCTTTGGGGAGCCCTGGAAATAGTTTTCCTCATCTCCCAAAGTATAAGAAAGCCCACCAGGAAATCTTCCATATGAATCTTATCAGAAAGTCCTGGGAGTGATCTCCTCCAATTTGCCCAAGTGCTAGAGGGAATATTTATATGTTCTCTCCTACCAGCTTGAGTTAACATCACCTAAAGGCCTTTCCCTTTGTTTATATTCTAGGGAAATCATTCTATCACAGAACAAATTATAAAGTATTTCCAATAACTCTTCAGTATTTTTTTCAGATTGGAGGTGATAGAGTGTGGGAGAAGGATTGAGAAAGACAAGGCTGACTAGAATGATAGAAATAACTTTTTTTTTATATTTAAAGTTTATTTATTTTCAGAGAGAGAGAGAGACAGAGAGACAGAGACAGAGAGAGAGGGAGAGAATGAGTGGGGGAGGGGCAGAGAGAGAGGGAGAGAGAGAGAATCCTAAGCAGGCTCAATGCTGTCAGCACAGAGCCTGATGCAGAGATTGATCTCGTGAACCATGAGACCATGACCTAGGCTGAAATCAGGAGTCAGACACTTAACCACCTGAGCCATCCAGGAGTCTTGAGAGAATTTAGATTCTTAATTTTAGTCAAGAGTTTTAAGGCATTTCTTTATGAAAGCTTTCATTGTTGTTACCAAGAGAAAAGAGCTAACTGGGTTGCAGATAGAGGTAGGTCTCAGGAATAAATTCCTTTCCAGGGTTGTTTATGTCCGATCCTTCAGACAGTAAGTATAGTATGTAAAGCCTTCCACCAGTGGTTCAGCATAGATCAGGCCCGAACCCAGCCCAACCAGGCCTGGTAATATCCAAAGCCCCATTTCCTTTAGCAGGTGAAGTCTCCTGTTCGTCTGCTCATTTCTGGTGTTCCTGGGGGACATCCCACCCAGCGGTCCACCCACTGAGGTTCCTACTCTCAACTCTGTTGGGAATGCCCAGACCGGATGATGATGATAACCCCTGGTTTTGAATGCTTCCTCTGAGTTATAACACTACATTAAGTATGTTGTATAATCTATTATCACTTAATTTTTGCAACAACTTTGCAAGATATTAATCTGGTCTTGTGGTTGAGGCTTAGAGAGGTTAAGTGACTTTCCCACAGTCACATGGTAAGATGAAGTGCTGGGACCTGGAAGCATGTTTAGCTGATTCCCAAATCTATGCCTTTAACCACCATGATACATTGCTGGGTGTTTTTCTTGATTTCTTAACTTTATTCTACTTCCTATTAGGGGCTGACCTCTAGCCTTGAACCCAAGGCCATTTGGTTAGAGCCCTACCTAACTTTTGCCAACTCCTTTCCCCAGGGGGCCAAGCAGTCTTTCAAACTAGACTGACATCCATTGAATCATGATTTGTTCACGTGGCTGATGAGAAGAAATGATTATATCAACCCAGAAGCATCTGATGCCACCCTTTACCCACTAGATTAAAACTCTTGGGTAATATTGCTTGCCCAGATCAGACCCAAGTTTTTTAGACATTGTAAAAAATGTTGGCCAACTTGAGAAAGCCAGCACTACAGTCAGGTGGACTCCCAGCCTTGCCCGTTCCAAACATACTTTCTCCCTAACCCTTTGCATACTTCACTGTAAAGCTCACATAGGTTATAGCAGACTCTAGCCTTTGATATTTCAGAAACTCAATTTATAAGCTCACTTAAGGCAAGTCAGTTTTGGAAAAATTGGTTCATTCTAACCATCTTAGAAAAATTATGAATGATAATGTCAGCTTATTCACTTAAAAAGTATTGTTTTTTTCCTTGTCATCTTCTTCCAGGGCACCCTGTCTCAAAATTCAAATTCAAAGTAAGCCAGACCAGTCATCAGAAGGCTGCTTGATAAACCCAGAAGTATAGTAAAGGAAATTGAATTGCTTCAAATGATATTTCATTCAAACCCATTTCTGTCTTCTTCTTCTCCTTTTAAACGTTTATTTAGTTTTGAGAGAGAGAGAGAGACATAGTGTGAGTGGAGGAGGTACACAGCAACAGACTCTGAAGCAGGCTCCAGGCTATGAGCTGTCAGCACAGAGCTGGATAGGGGGCTCGAGCCTGTGAACTGTGAGATCACAACCTGAGCCAAAGTCAGATGCTCTGTGGACTGAACCACCCAGGAACCCCTATATCTGATTTCTTATTCTTTTCAGTGAATAGAATCCTCCTCCTTGCCAGCAAATCTGAAGTCCTGGGTTCAAGTCTGGGCTCTGCTATTTATTTTCACTGTGGTCATTGACAAGGCATTTAACCTCTTCATGCTCCTGTGAGGTCAGTAAAATGGAGTAATAGTATCTTCTATAAATTCACAATGTTTAAATGAAGATTATAGATAAGAATGCTCCATATGTATTACTTTTTGTGATGTAGAGCTGTCAAGTTAGTTTTTTAACTTGAAACCTTGTGAAGCCATTTCCTTGCAAGTCACCTGTCTGATCATTCATCCCACACTGCCACTTTTCTAGGGAAGGATGTGGTTGCTTCACAAACTTTAAAGCACACATTGATCTCCTGTGTGGGCCTGGGTTTCTGCATTTCTAACTAGTGCCCAAGTGACACAGATGCTGCTGGCTATACTTCAAGGCAAAATTAGATGTTTGGGGCATATTTCTACGCAGATACTTAAGACACCATGTGTTTAAAGACCATGTTCAGCATGAAGTCTAAAAAGCCCAATCCCAAAGTTACTTTGTGTGTTCATCGCAGGTGACTCTTCAACACCGTTGAACTTCCATGTTCTTTCTTTTCCTTTGCTTTTCCTGGCTTTACTCTCTCTTAATTCTTTTCCTACATTTCTGACTGCTCCTCCTCTGTCTCTTTCATGAGTTCTCCTTGATTTATTCTTTATCCTTGGGTTCCATTATTTGCCTCTGTGATCACTTTGTTCTCTTTGTGGATGATCTCAAGAGTTGACTCCTATATGAATGCTCCCTGTTTTACATAGGCAGACTAAATGGATCCTTCTCCTACACTCCCATTATTTCTTGTAAGATTTACTTTAGCATGTGATAGTTTTATTTCACGGAATTATTGTGCAATTATTTTTGTATGGTCTACACTTACTTTTTCTCCTTTCCATCATTGCATCCCTTGTGCCTAGCGTAGTGCTCAAACTCTATAAATGTCTGAATAAAAAACAAATGCAAGCCTAGACTTCGGGGCAGACGTCAGAAACAGCCATCTGAGCAGGCCAGATGGCAAATGTTAGTATTTGGACACCCTGTGGAAACACAGAGCACACTTAAATTCTGTTGTGTATGCGTATATGTGTGTAAATTACCTTTCTAGATAGTCTCAAGATACCAATAGCATCTGGGGAAGACACCTGAGCTGTGTTTCCTCTGTAAATTATTTCTGTGCTCCTTTTTCAGACTTAAGCAATAAGCTGTCAAAATTGTCAAAAAGAGGAAGCATGTTTCTTATGGGCAAGATTATTTATCATCCTTTTCTATTGTAATAAACAAAGCAAGCTCCTTCAGAGAAGGAAGGCTGTAGTCGTGCCAAAATTGTGGTTTCCAAGAAAAGTTTTACCACATTTGGCCTCGAAGAGGACTCAGAAGGTCAGGTAAATGAGTGCCAGCAGGTGAGATATCCTCAGCTAAGATTTCACATGGATTTGGATTCAATCCAATCCAGCAAACAACATTCAGTAGACATTTTCTTTGTATCAGGCTTATACTAAGTTAGAGATAGAAAAATAAAAAAGACATGGCCCCTGCCTTCAGAGAGCTCATAGTCCAGTTGAGGCATTAGACACTGAAATAAATAGAGAACTCAATGTGACGATTACTTAATAAATGCATACAAACTACCATGGATCAGAGAGGACAGACTAATTGGAAATATAGAAGAAAATAATATTTTGAGAAGATTCTTCATCCCCAAACACATATTATCTGTTGAACGACCCATCAAAATTCAGATTGCAAGTATTACCCACCCCTGTTCATGTACACAAATCAGATTAAAGTTAAGGATTTTAGTGCGTATGATGTATCCACCATGCCTCAAGAAGGAGTTTTGATGTAGGGCTCTATATCTAAATATGATTTGATGGAATGGAAAATGACAAGGTCATTAGAGATGCAAGCAACGTGTGATGGAAATATAGCGGGAACAGCAATAAAACATGACTGAGGGACACGGAAGCCCTTACAGGGCATATTGTACTTGGATGTTTCAGTTGGTGCCTCCCTGTAGTGGCTGGGGACTCTGCATCTGTGTTTGTATGGGATTCTGGATCTCCTTGTTATACTTTATAGAACCAAAGGTCTTAGGGGAGATGGCACAATGGGTAGGTCATTAAATTTTCCTGGGAGTCTAGAACTGAGAGTAACTGAGGGGTGGCTTTATTGTGCGGCAGACATAAAGGTGCAGCCATGTTTGGATTCTGAGGGCAGATAAGTAAAGCTAAGTAGGAGAGAGGAGGAGAAAAGAGAAAGGGGTGAGAGGAAGGAGGAGAGGAGAGAGGAAATGAGAGGGGGGGAGAAGGAGTAGGAAGAGAAGGAGAAGAGAGAGGGAAGAGTTGGAGGAAGAGGAAGAGGAGCAGCAGAAGGAAAGGGAAGAAAAGAGAGGGAAAGGAAGGGTAGGGAGAGAGAGGGAAAGGAAGGTAGAAGAGACAAATGAGACAGACACACAGGTGAGTAAGGATACTCCAGTGGGAGTGTACCCTTAACACAACACAGAGGCCTCAGTGGCTGACCCTTTTCCCAAAATGTACTGGGTAACTGTGGTGGATGCCAGTGGTGCCCCACCCAGACTCCCTTCACCTGCTGGTGCATGCATCCTTCAGCTGCTGCAGGTGCTAGAGCCAAGGGCGTACATCTGTGGTCTTCTTGGGAGTCATCTCATTTGGAGATGCATGGAAGTTTCTACTGCTTGACCCCCATGGCCAATGACTGAATGATTTAAGGGTGGGGTGCAGCAGGCTGGCCTCTTTACCTCAAGGTAGGACAATTCTGCTGTATGTATCCTCTGGAGTCTCGTGGATCAGGCCAAGCTGGCTGTTACCTGAGACCACATGCTTGCTCAGCATCTTCCCTTTCACTCTCCTCCTTCCCTTGCTAGCTTTGTAGGTTTCTTCTGAAGTGCCTGCCCTCAGCAGATCACAGACACTCAATTCCCTTTCTCAAGGCTGTGCTTCAAGGAAATCTTCTCTAAAACATTGCATTTATTTTAATATACATCCAAAGTTACAGGGGTTGCTGTGTTTCCGTTTCTGTGAGCATAGTGGACAAGAATTGAGATTCTGGGGTAAGACCCATCTGCATTCAAATCTTGGCCCTGACACCTAATAACTTCTGGTTGTGGCAGATTGCTCAGTCTCAGTATCCTAATTTGCAAGATCTAAATGGGATGATAGTGCTCAGGGTTGATGTGAGGATTAGATGAGATCATACATGTAAAGTGCTCAGCCCAGAACTCATACAAAGTAAAGAGCTCATTAGCTACTGTTATCATTGCTTCTGGTTAGCTCTTTGGCAGAGATACTGGACGTAGCTAAACAGGTTGTGCACTGCACCAGGGTCCACATCGAAGTGGTAGATTTATGTATTTATTATGACAGGGTTTTAAAAATATCCTAATTCTTACAGAGGTTCTGTATGCCTTAGCATCAGACTGGCCTCAGGTGGAGTTCAGATTTCTTGTTTTGTTCCCCTCTATCAATTTAAAATTGTGGCTCCCAGCTTAGTCTTGGCTATGTGGTTGCCCTAGAACAAGCTGGCATAGGCCTTCTCTTTTCACATGTTCTGGAGCTCCGTGACAATCAATGGCTGAGTTTTCATTAACCACACAGCTTAGCAATAGCTGCTTCTACTTAGACTGACATCAGATGACCTGTTAGCTGACCTGTGCTGTGCCAGCCTAAGGACAGTAATGCCTGAGCTGCAGAAGAAGGTGCGGAGGTATGAGTGAGAGGGAAGCAAGGGTGGCAGCTGGCCAGAGTAGGTCTAAATGTCTACCACACTATTGTTTATTCACACTTGAGGTGGAAAAACAGCAGGCAGTGACACTGTCACAGTTAGCGTGAGAGGACCAAAAATACCCGGATGCTTTTTCCGCAGAGACATTTTCACAGAAAAGAAGCTCTTTGCCTTGGAAAGTTCTGCCTCCACCTCTCACCCTTTCCCCAAGGTGCTAACCAGGCAGGTATGTTCTCACCACTCTGGCCACCTGCTTGTGAAGTCAGGTCAGGGAATGAGAGCAGTCCTCTCTCCTGGTTCACAGAAGTGATAGTGAACTGAGTCAATGCTTTATTTTCAGCCAAAATTTGTATTCTCCAGGAATAGCTTCACACCTTGTCACTGGATTTAGTCCCAGATGCTGGGCACTGGGAGAGAGGCTGAATCATCCCATTTGATGGAAACTGTGGGATGGGGAGAGATTGTTGAGAGGCATTCTGACCACATTTCTAGGGCACAAGTTGGTGCAAGCCAGGAAGGGAGGACACCAAATTGTAAGGAGAATGTTGATAGATCTAGCTGGTGAGTACTTTATATGTGGGGAAACATGCCTTATCTTATAAAAAAAGTTTTTTAATGTTTTATTTATTTCTGAGAGAGAGAGAAAGAGACAGAGACAGAAAGACAGAGTGAGCAGGGTAGGGTCAGAGAGAGAGGGAGACACAGAATCCGAAACAGGCTCCAGGCTCTGATCTGGCTGTCAGCACAGAGCCTGAGGCGGGACTTGAACCCACAAACTGTGAGATCATGACCTGAGCCTAAGTCAGACACCCAACCTTCTGAGCCACCCAGGTGCCCCAAAACATGCCTTATCTTAAATGAAACATGATATGAAGAGTACTGTAGAGTGTCCCTGTGTCTGAAGCACACGGAGAAGCCTTTCCCTTCTGAGGGAGGCAGTCCCCTTCTACTCGAGCACATTGGTGAGCTGTTCTCCCCCAGTGTCCCTTTTGGGACAGTCCCTACTGGCCGGCCAGCCTTTGCACAGTATCTCCAGTAAGCCAGTAAAACTAACAAGTCCCTTGAAAACCACAGCTCAGAGACTTCAGATCTTGACTTGCAAATGTGTTTGTGGCTGGGGTCCTATCTTGGATAACATATGAGAACATTCGGCTTAACTTCCAAACTGTTGCTTCTGAAGGGACAGAATCATGCTGAGCTAAGCATTTCCAGATACCCGTGGTCCGAGAACTCTGAGAATTCTAGCTGTATCTAGGCACTTGGTCCTATAATCTTGGATAACCACCTCACACTTGGTGAACCCCACTATTCAGGGGAAAGTGGCTGGGTTTCCCAAGTGGGATGGGAAAAAACCCTTCATCTTTGTTCCCTTATGTGGGAGTGTCTTCCTCCACATTGCTCCTGTGGGACAGAACATGCAGCTTATCTGTCAGCATCATCAAAGATGGAGGCAAGGTGTCTGGAACATGCCTACAGTGCCCAAGACAGGAAGCCACTTGGTTCCGGGGTGGTCAGGACGCCTTGTCCCTCAGCCTGGATCACTTGCCTCCCATAACTCAGATTTGCACAGCCTCTTGAAAGAAGAAAGCTTATTTTGGCCTTTGGATACATGCTATGTGACATATGACTCCTAAGAGGCTGCCACATTGAGTGGAAACAGAGCCATAATTGAGAGGTGGCTGGGGAGAGCCTAGAATCCCCCTTCTTCCTCAGGCCTGCTCGCCAAAGTGCAACGTGCAGGAGGGCAACAATTACACAAATGGAGCCGGGATTTGGAAGGCTTTTTCCCTCCCTCCACAGATAAGTCTTTTTATATCAAAGGTTGGGGCAAGTAGACTGTCCCTTAGGACAAGAGTCCAGGTTCTGCTGGGGAGAGGGGAAAAGAGTCAAACCTACTTGGAATAAGTTCACTGGGATAGAACTGTATTCTACTTTGAGCCAAAACCCCGTGAAATCCCATGGGCCATGAAGTCCAATTAAAACAGAGCTGGGCACAGTGAGAGGCTAACAGGCATGCATAATTGTGAGAACCAGGATTTTCGTGGGGAAAGGAAAAAAAAAAAAAGCCAAGGAGAAGCCAAGGCCAATTATCAGAACTGCTAATTTTTACCAACCTAATCATTAATGAATACCATGTTTCTGAAAAGAGTGTTAAGAGAATAATTGTATTTCAAGGGCTTGAAAACTGCTAAACTCTGAAGTTGTACAATTTGCGCAAATTAATATGATAAAAAGAGACAATTAAGGTTTATAATTAACAGATAAATACAAATGATCTGGTGAAGACAATCTAAGTTTCTGCTCTGTCTTATGAAGCAGTGTAATTGATTTTTATAAATGCTAATTTACAGTACATGCTCTGTTAACCATTAACACAGGGAAAGGAACGTGGAGTAAATGGAAGTCAAGGAGGGATGTGAGCCAAGGAACTAACAGATGAGCTCTAGCCAAGGAGAAGAAACAGAGAGATATGCCAAATGTTGGAATGTGACTTTGAAAGGGGAAAGACACCGTCCAAAAGCAATCTTCCCCACCCCCACCCAGGGCAAAAAAAAAAAAAAAAAAACCCCCAATTGTCTATGTAAGGGCAATGAACTTTTTCGCTGTTGTTTCTATGCCTTTCAAAACTGACTGGCTGGATTTTCCTCAGGTTCTGAGTCCATGAATTAAAAAAGGTGTGACTCCAAGTATAAGCCTTGTGTAAATAAAATGCACCTCAGTGACGAGATGCTTCCCAGGCAAGAGCTGCACTGTCGGCAGAGAGGCCTGTGTCACTTCTGATGAGGAGGAGGAGCAGACTGACATTGGCAATCAGCTGCTGTGGACAGAGAATGCCCGCGGTGATTCGTATGTGGTTTGCGCACTGCATGTCACAAGGGCCCACATTCCAGACTGCAGGTGGTGTGGGGTCGAGCCGCCTCTCACACGGGCAGGGTGTGCTCCAGAGTCAGCAAGGGCAGGGATTCAGGCTGGCAAACGAGTCTAAGGAGGCCAGACAGTTCACACCCAAGTGTTCCTTTCCTGGTGGCGAAGGAGAGGGATCGCTCTGTCTGTCCCTGTCGGACTCCGTGTCCCCTGAGGACTGGAACTGTGCACATTTGTATTCTTGGTGCCTGCTGCCGTGACTGGTGTTCTTCCCATGACTGGAACTTGAAGAAGATTTGTTTTTGATGATGACCAGAGAGGCCTGGTGATTTACATTCTTTATCAAAGAAATCCTGAAAACACAACTGTTTTTTTTTTTTTTTGACAGTATGAGATCCTAGAGACTTTTACCTGATTCTGATTAACACTCTGCTTTTGAGTTTTCAAATTGAAATCGGCAAGAGAGAAAAAAAGAACTGGATAAAGAGAATATCAGAGGATGTCTGGAGAGGAGCATTATTGTTCTAAGGCTTAGCCTGGTCAAGTCAGGAGTTGGCTTTCCAGTTACTGCCCCTCCTAGCTGTGCTCCATGAACCTGCTCCTGATGAGCGAGGGCACTCTTCCCGCACTTCCTAACGTAACCTGCTGGTGAGCAGGACGTCTTCCTCCCTGCTTCTGAAATTCCTAATCCTCAGTACCAATGGTGCTTTCACAGCTCATTTTTTTGGTTCCCTTTCATTGTTACATTTTGATAAATCATATATGAATTCTGAATTTAAAAAATTCTTTACATGTATTAAACAAAAGAAAAGGCAAAACCTAGATTCTAGAAGCTAAACCAGAATGTACTTTTATCATTCTAGTCTGCCTTCATATTAAGTAGGAAGTAAATGCATGCGATAGACCAAGATTGTCCAGGAGAAATATGATGTGAGTCACATGTGCAATTTAAACTTTTCTAGTAGCCGCACTAAAGGAGAAACAGGTGAAAAGAATTTTAATAATATATTTTATTTAATGGGATATATTCAAAATATAATTTTAGCACATAACCAATATAAAATTATTTTATTTATTAAACAATTTTTATGTTTATTTTTGAGAGAGAGTGTGTGAGTGAGCATGAATAGGGGAGGGAGCAGAGAGAGAGAGAGGGAGACACAGAATCTGAAGCAGGCTCCAGGCTCTGAGCTGTCGGCACAGAGCATGATGTGGGGCTCGAACTCACAAACTGTGAGATCATGACCTGAGCTGAAGTTGGGCACTTAGCTGGCTGAGCCACCCAGGTACCTCCACCAATATAAAATTATTATTGAGATAGTATATATATATTTATAAAAAGTCTTCAAAATCAGACGCACGTTTTATACTTCTGGGGTGTCTCTATACTAGCCACTTTAAAAAAAATCATGCCAAATGTGGTTGATGGCTAATATCTTGTACAAAGCAGAGAGAGAGAGAAAAAGAGAGAGAGAGAGAGAGAAGGAGAAATTGAGAAGGGAACCTTAAATATATCTTCCAGGGTTATTCCAATCATAAATCATACAAGGGTTATGGTGGAGATGAATTTATAGCTAAGTCATTATGTATAATATAAAATCTAAATGGTACTTTTGATAAGGCTGAACAAGTATATCTCACCAATAATAATTTCATTGGATCTGCTACTACTAAGTTAAAAAGAGACTAGGTGAGCAGATCCTAAGAAAATTGTATGTTCATCTTGAGTCATCACCCAAAGGCTAGATTCAGAATATATAATGCTATTGATGGAGTGGAGGTCGCAGCTATACTTTTCTACTTTCATAAAGTCTTTTGGGCCAACTGGCTTAGCTAGATATGGTAGATATGGCTTCCGTCCATAGATATGCCAGATTCATAAGGGGAGGTACTTCTTTTCGAGAGCTCTAGGCTGCCTTGTTGTTTACGCATGGCATATGTCTTATGACAGCCCCGGGGAAGTGGCCTGAATGTCTTGGGGCCTGGGCACTCTACTCACCATACTTGGAGGAGTAATTAGAACCACGATAGAAGATCATACCTCTGTAAAAAGAGTGAGAATGCTCTTATGGACAGATACAAAATGCTTCGAGTAAATTAAATGAAAAGAGCAGGTGCAGAACAGTGTGTATAATACGTTAGCAAATGTGTATAAAGGAAAAATGTGAATTTAGTTGTACAGGCACAGACGATCTCTGAAAGGGCAGAAAACAGGCAGTGTTTATTGCCTTCCAGGAAGGGAGGAGGGGGCTGGGAGACCAGGGGAGGGGGAAGAATTTCCCCTTTTAATCTTGGTCCTTTTACAATTTTGTGCCGTGTGATCTATTATATTTAATGTATATTACATTAAATCTATGCATATTTCTTTTCAAATTTTGTACTGATGTGAACATACATAGACATTAATAATGTAGAAATATTTAAAATGACAACATTTGAAACAAACCAAACCAGAATAAAAGCCATGTCCTAGTGAGGGTGAATATGTCCTGTCATGGGGGTGAAAGTGGAGTATATGGCTAAATGATCAGCTAGACCCAAGAGCAAAGAGGGAAGTTACTAATACTGAGGAGAAGCACTTCCTGAATATTCTTTTAAAAAGTAGATTGACAGCTCTAATTCAACAGTTGCTTCCTATGTGCCTAGTGTGTGCGAGTCACTGGGCAAGCCAACATGTCCATACACTCTTCACCTCATGAAACTCTGTTGAATGGATGCATTCTATATGGATTGCAATGGAGGGTGAGTGGTGCTACTTTTTATGACAAAGTGAAAATCAAAGGAGATGTACAGGTAGCTTTATCGTCTCTGAGATGGAAGTAGCTTTAACCTTCAAGTTTAGAGAAGACATTTTCAAGAGTGCTTTTCTCTGATAGAGCTGCAAAGAAGCATCTTTCTGGTAAAATAGTTGACAAGGAAAAGATGTAATGTCAACACAGCAGAATCAGCATTACTCATCAGACCTGGCGATAACATAAACGCTTCTGTAAAAGAAGTGGGTGTGGGTGTTGCACCTCACTGAGCCGTCATCTCTTGTCTCCTGTCGAGTATACAATAGAGCCGAGACTCCCAGTCTCAGCTCCTGGGGACAATATCACTTCTCTGGAAATCCAACAGAATGGCTTCTTTCAGCAAAGATGTGCTGTAGCTTCCATGTGCTGGACACTGAGAGAAACACAGAGAACGCACATAGATAAGCCTAGCAAGGGCGCTGCCCACAAGGAGCTGGACGTGTGCCCAGGATGATAAACATGTTCCAGAAAGGAATGGAAGTATAGATGAGAGGGGAACGGGGAGCCTTCAGGAAGTGGTTATGGTGTTGAATAAGTAGAATTTTTCCTGGGAAGGAGGCAAGGAAAAGTTACTCTAGGCAGAGTGTTGTGTAAAAAAGGAAAGAGACATGAAGTGCCAGACCTGTTTGAGGAAAGGGGACTTTAGCTGGGCCAGAGCATAGGTTGCTGGACAGCAGAGAAAGGTGAGGCTGTGGCAGGCTAGGGGTCTTGTGAGGGGTCAGTCATGTTGCTGCTGAAGAGTTTGGACTTCTCTAAGCAGTGGAGAGCATGGAGTACGTAAAAGGCGGGAGGGTGGCCGCACAGTGTGCAGGTATGCAGAGGCCTGTGGTGGCCCCAGGGCACCAGACGGAGCCCCCAGGAGGCTGTGCCAGCAGTCAGGGGAAGAGGAGAAGAGAGAGGATCCAGCGGATTTTAGAGCAGGGGATTTGGAGGCGGATGACCATGTGACTGAATGGAAGGGTCAAGGGAAATGATGAGCTACATTCCAGCTGACTTTAGAATAATCCACAAATCAAATGACATGTTCTTTTGCTAACAGAGAATGAAATTCCACTTTTTTTTTTTTTTTTTTGCAAACACAGAATGAATTAATAATGGCCTTGAAAATCCATACGGTGAAAGAGCTCAACTGTACTTAATTTTGAAGTGGTTTTGGAATCATGTAGTTTGACACTGTATTGGGGATTGCCTGGTCCATAACTTACTTTGAAAGCAATTCCATGCCTTGTTTACATGTCCACCCGAATCCCAGCTTGACGCTCTCACAAATGTTAGGTACTTCCCAAATGTCCCCACTAAAAGGTACATATAGAGAGGTGAAGGGACGGAATGGTCACAGCCCGAGGCTAGGTGTTTCTAAGTTTGTTTGGTCTGGATCAGACCTGTGTCAGTGATTGAAGGAAGGTACCTATTTCTGTAAGGCATACTATGTTCTCTGAAGTGTCACGTGATGGACAATGTCAGGAAATTTTGGATAAGAAAGTTTGAAAGTTGGGCATGCAAAGGTCTGGAGTGAAAGCCTAAGAAATTTTCCTTCATGAGAAATAGGAGAGACTTAATTTGGTTCCATGAAATCTCTGTGCCTGTGACTAATGCTGTGACCTATAAACCTTATCAATTTTACCACTGGATTAAATCACACCTTTTTGGGGTACGTGCTGGAGGGAGGGTGAGCAGGTTCACATGCCTTATCAAAGCCTCTCAACAATGGATGGTTCTATAGATCTACTGGAAGCCCTCAGGTTTTGCAACCAACTATTTTATATTTAAAAGTTGTTAGATTATTTCAGGCAGCATGGACTGCTTTTCACTTAATTGCTGTCCCTCTGGGGATCTGTGCCAAGGTACCACTCTCTACTAGCCACACAGAGAATGACCCAATTGTGTCTTTAGTTTCCTCTAAATGCAATCTATTGATTTTCTTTCTCCCACTGTAAGCAGGGTGATCTTGGTTATTCCAAAGCAATTAGGTGGAGTATTTGGTTGGACTCTTCTTCAACCTTGAAGGATTCTATTTACTCTCCTCCATTATAGCCTTAAAGCTTTAGTCCCTTATAGCCAAGAGTTGCTTTTCTGCGTCAGTAAGCAAAAGCATTACAATATTAATAACCCTCAGCCACAGGTTTAGCTTCCTCACCTTCTTCCCATGCTTGGATGATTTCCTCTGCATTTGAAGCAATCAATAGTGGCCTGAAATTCATTCAGACTCTCACACACTCCATGAGGTTTCCAAAATAAGCCAGTGGCAAGCATTTAATTAGTTCATTTTGTTTCTGCCAGGGCAGAGATGCAGGCTTGAGACTCCAAGAGCTGGTAGACAATACAGCTGTTACTGAAACCTCCATGCCTTGGCAGTAAAATAGGTTGGGATTCGGAGACTAATGATTCTGCCTCTTACCACCCTCTCTGTGGCTTTTGACATGTTTCTTTGCCAAGCTGAACCCATATCTTCCTTTGGGTAAAGAGAGAAAGGTGCCACCAGATTTTGAGGGTGGTTTCTTCCAGCAGTAGAGTCCGTTATAAGTACCGGTCCCCATGCTGGTGCTGAGGATAAAAGATGCATGAGACACTGTCAAATGGGGAAAAGGGGAGACAGGCATCGAGACAGGTTTTTCCCCCAGCTCGGGATGGGCTCTGCTTAGAAATGAGTGGAGAGTGCTGTGGGAGTGTCTGCAGAGTCATCCGTGCGAACACTCTAGGCCGAAGACACAAGAGCTGCAGCGGCTTTTGCTTTTCCAGTGGTCTTTGTAGTGGGGGAAGATTTATTTTTCTCCCCAGGCCCGGGCAGCAATATTTATTTCCACACCCCACAAAGCCTCTGAAAAAAGGAAGTATCTCTTAGAATGTTTATGTCAGACTTTTGGCTGATAGTTATCAGCGACTTCAAAGTCACGGCATCTCCATCAAGACAGCCAGTCATGAATCTCATGCACACGGAGGACAAGCTGCACTAAGTTCTGGGGGGATAAGACAGGTGGTGGTCGGTGGCCCAAGAAGGCCTCCAGCTCTGGACGGTCAGGAAAGCCCAGAAAGGTATTCACAGGCTAATGGTGAGAAGAGTTCCTGGTTCACTGTGTTGGTCCATAAGGGCTACAGAGCTGCTCTGATCCTGGGGTCCCCCTCCCCCCCACCACCATTTACATGTCTCCTTTGTGGGACTCTAAGAGAGGTTTCTGCCATGGAAAAGCTCCACACAGACAATAGGACTCTGTTCCCGCTTCCAGTCCCACTTCCTCACCTTCTTTTTGGTGCGTTTAGACTTCCCCTTGATCCAGAAGAGTGGAGGCAATTATATAAACACGTATAGAATAAAATGAAACTTAAAATAAGGGGTTCTGCTGAAGTGTATATACATGCTGACCTTCCAATAATATTCCTGGAAATTTATCTCAAGGTTAATAATTGAAGTCTGCTTAAAAATGGCATCTTTATTTTTCATACACTTGTGATTTCTTCTCTCTGCCTTTTTTTTAAAAATTATGAAATGTCTTAATTAAGAGAGCATAATGTATATGTACTGTTGAAAGAATAATAGTGAAGCAAACCCTTGTGTATCTGCCACTCAGGTTAAGAGAAAGAGCACTGACAGTGTTTTTAGAAGCAACCTTTGGGCCCTTCTACAACAATTTTACCATTTGAAAATGTATCCCCACATAATGTAGGATTTTGTTTTGCCTTGTTTGAATTCTGTGATTGACTTCTCATTCTAAATATCATGTTCTTGAGATTTTAAAATATTGGTGCATATAATGAAATTTCATTTGTTCTCACTGTTCTATAGTATTCCAATATTTGAATAAACCAAAATTTACTTACCCAGTCTACTACTAATAGCTATTTGGGTCAGTTCCAATTTGGTCTTATAAGCAATGCAGCTATTAATCTTATTGTACATGTACAGTATTGCACACGTATGAGAGATTCCGTAGGGCATATACTTAGGTGTGAGATTATTGGCCTGTAGGGCACATGGTCAGCTTTATTTGTTGAGAAGAGACAAGTGTGATTGATAAATGTCCCTGGGGGATTGGGTTGCCCAGCACCAAGAGGCCTGGAATCAGGAGCTCCCCCCTTAACTCAGAAGAAGGAGCTGTGCACCCATACAATTTCCCACAAGATCACGAGATGCCAGCAGTGGTGTTGCCAGACAAGTTTCTGAATAGCTGGCCTCTAAAATTTTGATCGCTGGACGCCAATCAAATCCTGCTCTTACCCCTCATCACACCCATTAGCAAGGACTGCTTCTGGAGCAGAATCCCCCTGGCGCATCCAGCAATGCCCTGGCCCTTCACACTTTGTGGGAGACTGACCTAATGGTGAACCATCCTGTTTTGCTGACCCTCTGCTTTAACTTTTCCCAACAAAACCAGTTCTGTGCCTACACATAATGACCTTGTGGCGTCTCACTTCACCACCTTTCCATACCAGGTAATGTCAAACTGTCTTCCAAAGTGACTGCTCCAATTTCCTTCTCACCTGCAGTGGGCCAGGAGTCCTTTTGCTTCCCCATCCTCACCAATGCCTGTTACTGGGAATTTTCAATTCAAAGACTTTTACATTTTTGTCCATCTTGTAGCTATAAAATTGTCACTCATTGTGGTTTAATTTATATTTCCTTGATCACTAATGAAATTGAGCATCTTTTCATATGTTTATTGGTCATTCCGATTTTCTCTTGTGAAAGTACCTATTTGAAGCTCTTTTCTGAGTTGTTTGGCTTTTAAAAAATATGATTCATAGAAGTTAATTACATAGTCTGGTTATGATCGCTGGTTATGATTCCCTTTTCTCGCATCTGATGATGTGTTTTCTCCTTTATTATGGAATCTTTTGTAAATAGAAGTCCTTTGATGCAGTCAAATTTATTGAGCTTTTGCTTTATTTTATGGTTTGTGCTTTTGGTCTTATGTATTAACTCCTTCTGTATCTATGGATAATTAAGGCATTCTCCTAGATTTTCACCTAAAAAGTTTATATTTTGCCATTTGCTTTTGGGACTTTAATCCTAGAGTTGATATTTGCACATGCTAGGAGTCTAATTTTCCATTTTTCCATTTGGATAATTGTCCAAGCACCGTTTCCTGAAAAGTCCATTTTTTTCTTAACTTACAGTGCAAACTATGTAAGATATTGGACTCATTTCATTCTATCTATCCATTTGTCTGTTTCTGCACAATTATACTGTTCCAAAGTCTATAGTTTATAAAAAGTCTTAATATTCTAGTAGAACAAGTTAACTCAACATGTCCTTTAACAGTAGGATTTGTCTCTTTTTGGCTTGGGTATTTCCATATAAATTTTAGAATCAGCATGTGAAATTTAACAAACAAATAAGCAAACGGTTGGGATTTTGACTGATATGACCTCAATTTGGGAAAAACTGACATCTTTAAATTGTGGAGTTTTTAATCCATAAACTTGATATATTTCTACTTTTATATGTTTTTTTTAAAAAATGTCTTTTCCTAAGATTTATAATTTTCTCCATAAAGATCTTTTAAAAACATTACTGAGAATGGTATCTCTGTTCTTTGTTTCCTTTTCTGGCTCTTATTTTTCTTTTTCAAGTTTTTATTTAAATTCCAGTTAATTAACATACAGTGTGAGAGAATGGTGTCTCTTAAAATTGTTATACTTATTTGTTTTTGTTGGTATGTAGAATCCATTTGATTTTTGCATACTGATTCTTATTAATTCTGGCAATTTACCTGTAGAGTTTTTATTTTCTGCATATGCAGTCATAGCAGCACTAAGTAATGATTGTTTCATTTCTTCTTTATCTTGCCTTTCTCTATTGGCAGGGCACAGCACAGTGTTGAATAGAAAGGGAGATAATAGGAACCCTTGTTTCGTTCCTGATCTTAAAGGGAATGTTTTCAACATTTCACCATTAATATGTTGTTCGCTATAGGTTTGTCTTTTTTTTATTAATAGAAGGAGAGAAACTTCTCTTTGATTCCAAGTTAGTTAAAATTTTAAAATTATGAATAGAAGCTATATTTTATTTTATACTTTTTCCCTGCATGAATTCAAGTGATTATATTATTTTTCTTAATTTGTTAATGTGATGAATTTCATTATTCACCTATTTCTGATGATAAGTCATTTTTCTATTTCTGAGATAAACCTGATCTTATTATGATTAAAATTTTTTTTTTTTTTGTTTTAGGGACAGGGAGAGAGAGAGAGAGAGAGAGAGAGAGAGAGAAAGCAAGCACATATGAGTGGGAGAGAGGGGCAGAGAGAGAGAGAGAGAGAGAGAGAGAGAGAGAATCTCAAGCAGGCTCCATGCTGAGCATGGGGCACAGCATGATCTCATGTAGGGCTTGATCCCATGACCTTGGGATCATGATCTGAGCCAAAATCAAGTTGGATACTCGACCAGCTGAGCCACCCAGGAACTCCTGATTATGATTTTTTAAAATATGTCGCTTATATGAGTTCATTAATGTTTTTAGTATTGTTGCATCTATGTCCATGAGTACAACTGGCTTATAATGTTCCTTTCCTTAATGCTCTTGACAGATGTTCATATCAAGCACACATGATTTTCACAAGTGGATATGGATAATGAGACAAAGGAAAAATGTAAGTAATAAATACAAGATAAAAGTTAGAATTCAGGTTGCAATGCAACATTCATGCCATAAGATCTCTTACATGGCTAGGAATTTGGCTCTAATATTCCTAGCAATGAATTAAAATTAATTTTACGATTCACAAACATCAGTGAGATAAAATGAAACTGGCTTTTCAGGAGCAGAACAAATTTTCCAAGAGGAAGTAAAGGGTGGTGGTTTGGAAACTATTCCTTGGAGCTGGACTGAGTTCCAATTCTGTCTCTAGAACTTACTAGCTATGTCATTTGGACAAGTTACTTAATTGATTTGTATTTCAGTTTACTCACCTATAAAACAAAGATAATTATGCTATCTATTCAAAGAAGTGCTTCACAGATTAAATGAATTAATATACATAAAGTCCTTTGAAAATTAGTCAGTTCTTGGTAGCACTCAATGAACATTAACATTTTATTATCATGCCTAATACTGAGACTAGAAAGAAAATTTCTCCTTGAATTCTTTCTGAGAGGAGACCTTTTAATGAAAAGGACAATGACCCTAACAAAATCCTTATAGGGTTATTATTATTACTATTATTATTAATCATTTTGAGGAGTTTGATATCCTTCAGGCAAACTTTCATAACTAATACTTTTCCAGTTGGGTTTCTGATGAGAGCTGTGGGTATGAGGTGATACTCCATGAGGAGCACCTGGAATATAGCCTGTGCTTACATAGTTTTGAATATGTAGAGGAGGATAAGAAGGACCGCCTTGCTGCT
>NW_027531562.1:341590-345997 GCF_008692635.1 Crocuta crocuta
AAGATTTCATTCTTTTTGGTGGCTGAATAATATTCCATTGTGTGTGTGTGTATATATATATATATATATATATTTATATGTAAATGTATGTATGTATATATACATATATATACATACACACACATATATGTATACACGTACATCTATAAGTAGAAAGCAAAGTAAAAACAAGTAGAAAATAGGAAAAACATTTTTCATACAATTTCCACCTGATCAGTCATAGAGCCTAGCTCTGACAGTGGATTAAGGAACAGGTTCTCGTTAAGCATCAATAATGAGGCTCAATAGTGTATTGACCTTGTGATCTCCAGTATAATCAGTGCTCATTTACTGAAATATAAAGAAGAGATCTAAAAGGAACACACAGAGTCTTGTGTAATTCTGAAGATATTTCTTTACAAGCTAATACAGAGTTTGTTAATGATCAGTAGTGGAATAACTATGCCTATGGGCCACCTCTCCTGAATGAAATATTGGCTCACTGGACCTAAACTTGCAATTTATCAAGAAGGAAACAGGCATGCTGCTATCCGTAGAGTCCTTTTCTGTAGTCATAACCTGCAGCTCTCTTTAGCCAGGAAGTTCAGCACAGAAGTTCTCTGTGACGTTGGCTTTTAGATATTGCAGAAGCATCGCATGTAGCTGCAGCTAACAGGCAGTGATAGTAGTGTGATTGAGTACAAACAGTAACTGGAGAGCAGTAGAAAGCCTGGTGGCATTTCTTGCTTCTCTGCAGTTTTTTGGCAGTTAGGATTAGGTTTGTCCTGCTGCGAAGTGGGATCCTTCCAGTGGTCATTGCTCACGTGACTTTTCAGGGTTTTAGCAGTGATGCTCAAGAAAATGGACTCCTCCTTCATCTTGAGACATTGTACCTAGAGGACACCACCACTTTTGGGTGATTGCTTTGGGGGACTACCTTTGCTGACACTCTAATTCTGTAATATGGGAATAGTATAGTTGCCCTTTTAAAAGCTGTGGTAGCGTTCACAATGGTTTTAGCTGGGTGGTAGAATATTTGTGGAGTTAAAAAAGATGTGCAAACAGGGACCTGAGCATACCTTTCCAAGCAATTCTTTAATAATTATAGGGACAGGAAGTCTCCTCAGATATTTTACTTGGTCAGAGTTCTTTATATGAATCAGTTGTTCGATACAAGGAACACTACCTAGATCCAGAAGAAAGCAGACTGGAATCTACAAAGTCACCTGGGTTCCTGTCAAGTCAGCAGTTGAGGAAAACCCAGATTTCTTTTTTTTTCCTTTTTTTTCTTTTTTTTTACAAATAGTTTATTGTCAAGTTGGTTTCCNAAACCCAGATTTCTGAGACCTCATTCATCAAATTCACTGCTGTCCTAGCAATGTCTCATAACAATGTCTCAGAATCTGTCTTCATTTCCACATCTAATGGCTAAACTCTGATTTTATCACATAGATTGATCATAAAGCATTTTTATTAGTTTTTAAACTATTATTTATTGGGGGGGGTGGTTAGAGCGAAAGGAAAACACAGAATCCGAAGCAGGCTCCAGGCTCTGAGCTGTCAGCACAGAGCCTGATACGGGGTTTGAACTCATGAACTTCAAGATCATGACCTGAGCAGAAGTTGGACGCTTAAGTCACTGAGCCACCCGGGCACTCCAATGATAAAGTATTTTTTAATGTGATGTTTTAATAATATTTAAAATTTGAAAACCCCCAGATAATTCCTCTGATTAGCATGATGTAAGTTTTACAGTTTCATTTTGTTTTGGCTTTCCTGTCAGGCAGTCCCTGGCTCTTTTTAGTTATTGTGCAATGGGCACTGGAAGGGAAAATCCTAGGTGGTTGAGACCCAGAGTGAATGAGGCAGGTTTTAAGTGATTAGCAACCAATTGGAAGGAAGGGAGCAAAAAAATTTCTTTCTCTAGGCTTTGAGGCAAAGTTCTGAAAAGTCATAGGATGGCAACAGACCACCAGTAGAAATTAAAAGTCCCTCAACTCATTTGTCATCCCCAGACTTCTGAACGAGCCCAGAAAAAATGAGTGCAGACTTGACTTCAGGTTGGATATACTTAGACTTAAAGCTTAGGCTCTTAGCTAAAACTTAGCCAAAAATTGGCTCTTTCTCCCTAAGCTAACTCTAAGGATAATAATAAGTAAACAAAACCTGGCTCTAAAGTAATACTTGGTTCTAACCTTTGGGAAAGACATACAATAAAATTTTTCTTTAATTTTTTCTGTAAGCTATCGCTTAGTACTACCACATTCTATTCATAATGAATTTTAGTGAGTCTCTAAAGGAGCATCCTCATGCCATAGGAAATTAACCCATTCATTACTAAATTATTCCTGGCAGAATCTCTTTGTGTTCACTGCAAATCCCGATCTACAGAGTCTCAGAAACAACCAACTCTGCCATGGAAAATACGGAATAATTTGAGATTTCAACAACATAAGAAAAAGATCATATGGGGAGCAAAGCAACGAGAACGTTGGAGGTAGATAAGATGAGTGTGGGAAAGATGTCAAGACGTAACATGTCCACCATCCAAAAGAATTAGTGAGGACAAGAAAGAAGAGGTTCCAGCCCCTTGAGCAGTGGAGCTCAAAAGTAGCCTAGAGGTAGAAAGAAAGAGAATCTCACTCAGTTTGAATATTTCAGAAGTGTTATTGTATTCTTCCCATATGTCATATCAGAAGGTTCACAGTTTGTGTTGGTATTTTTCAAACGTCTCTGTTGTAAATTTACTATCTTTTCCATTTGTAATTTGTTAGTGTTATGTATGGAACAACATTTCAAGGCAGTATATATCTTGTTCCTCTTTTCTCCTCGAACATTCCTTCACGTTTTAAACTGCTATTGTGGGAGTTTTAACGCCTTAGAATGGAGGTTTTTGACAAAGATATTAGAACCCATTTTAAAAAGCCAACATGTCCAGTTCCTTACCTTTGCCATACTACTGTGTTTCTAGAAGACTCTTTACTCTTTAAGGGGCAAACAGCCAGGACTTTATGAAGCCCAAAGGAAAGCAACTAAAGACTTAGAGCATCTCTCCAGTTAAGCTTTTTCCTCAACTGATCTGGCTTGTCCCATACCTTGCAAGTCAAGCTCATCCAGTCCAAGGTGGAGCACCAACCAATTTCTGGGATTAGAGAACGCTTCAGATTATCTGGGTCAGGTCACTGGTACCAGGGTAGGGCTTGGTGCTGAGAAATTTATGCAGAGAGTCAAGAATTTCCCTGAAGACTATGGTGTCTCGCTGCAGTGGGTTGGGCTAGCCTGAGGGTCGCATTCTTAAGTCAAAACTGAACCAAGGAGAAAATCACTTTCTGAAACTGGGTGTGAGAGATGGTACAATGACCCTCAATGGAATACTGTAAAAGGATCTAACAAGAGATGTGTGGCAGAAAGTTATAGTGTCACCAAACCTAAGTTTCTGAAGTTTGACTGACGTGTCCTTCAGGACTCATCTATTCCGTAACATCTTTTTTTTCATTGAAGAAGCCAGATGGTGGACCTGAGACAGCCTACCTCAGCCACTATCTTGTACATTGGGAAGTGTCCCAGAGATTACATTGGCCTGTGATCTGGACTGAAACAGGCCTTTCTGATTTCCTGTGTGGACCTGTGTTGCAGCCGGCCAAAAGAGGCATGAAGAGGCCAATCTTCTTTTTCTTTTCTTTTCTTTTTTTTTTTTTAAACAGTTGAAATAGTCCCCATTCTGGCCAGCAATAGCTGTCATAAGGAAGGGCAGTGCACTCTACAAGAGTTTGACTTTTTCTGTGAGCTTGCTGAGGAGGGACATGGAACAAACTGGAAAGAAATATATTAGAGGATGGCTGGAAAGTGGAGCCCAGAAAAGAATCCTTTACTGTCTTCCTTCCATAAGAGCAGAGTGAAGTGAAGATTCAGTGCCACCTAGCTCTTCTCCATCATCAGCCTAGCTTTCTTTCCATGCGAGTACCCGCTGCTGGCACACTACTTTCAAATTCTCCTTTACTGAAATTCACCAACTGTTATAATTTCCTTCATTTGCTTTGCACTTGTGTGTCGGCTCTCACACATACTTTTTCTGAGCCGTTTGTGGGAACTCTACCATAAGAAAGAGCTTTCCATTTCCTTTTAGGTATTTACTTATATCTACATGGATCCATGGATTCCTCTTTCTATTTGCTGAGTTGTAATTCATTACTATCACTGTGCCTTTTGATGTCCCCAAGGTCCCAGATTTGGCTAGTGAGATATTATAGACTTTTATCCCCAAATACTTCCATGTGACTTCCTAAAACAAAATAATTCTTTTATATAATCAAAGCACAATGATCAAAATCAGACTATTTAACGTTTATACACTATTATTATTTAATTGATAGTCCATGTTAAAATTTGTCAGTTACCTCAATCATGTCCTTTATAGCAATCCTGGCC
>NW_027531562.1:346025-464393 GCF_008692635.1 Crocuta crocuta
GATGCTCCCACCTCACCTGGATCCTAACCAAGATCACACATTGCATTGAGTTATTGTGTCTTTTAAATCTCTTTTAATGTGGAACAGTTCCTTAGTCTTTCTTTGTCATTAATGACCTTGACATATTTGGAAGAGTACAGCCAGTTATTTTATAGAAAATCCTTCAATTCTAGTTTAGTTGATATTACTTCATGATTAGATTCAGACTATGTATTATTAGTAGGAATGTTACAGAAGTGATATCGTATTCTTCATAGTGCATCATGGCAGAAGGTGTATGGTTTAAATTGGTGTCGTTCAGATTTTTCCACTGTAAAATTAATATTTTCCCTTTGAAATTAAAAAGTGATTTGTAGAGAGATGTTTTGAGGCCGTATATATAGCCTATTTTTCCTCAAACTTTTACCCAGTAGTTTTATATATGTTAATGGTTCTTGCTTGAGTCAATTATTATTATGATAGCTGCAAAATGGTGATTTTCTACCTCCATCATTCTTTCTACATTTATTAGTTAGCAGTCTGCTGTAAGAAAGAACATTACATCATGTATGTATGTATTTTTTACTCCTGTATGGATTTATGGGTTCTTTTATTCAATGTTTTGTAATTTATTACTATCATTATTTATTTTGATAGTCAAAATCTCCCAGATTTGGCCAGTGGGAACTTCTCCAAACTGGGTCCACTGTTCTTTTGATATATCTGTATCCTTATTTGAGCTTTCTTCTGGACAGAAAGATACTTCAGATTTACCTTGTACTTTCCTTGCCTTAGTCCTAGAAGCAGTAATTTCTCCAAGGAGTCCTGGCTGCTTTCAATGGAGAATAGTATTTAGAAACCCAGCTCTTGGCAGCAGATATGCTCATTGATGCTGGGGTCTTACTATTTTGCCAGAAGCCAGAGTTATGAAATAATACATGTGCATGAATATCCATGAGTATATGTATATGAGACATTGCATCTATATGTGTGTACATAAGTAAATATATGCAGAACACACACACATACACATACATGCCATGAGTTTGTACTAATACCTCTGGTTCTACTCCAGAATCATGGGCTTTATTCTAGGCTTTCCTTTCCGTATTTATAAATCCCTTCATTACAGCTGCATTTTAAAAGTCATCCTTAAGGCGTAGCTGGCTGGATCAGTAGATAGAGCAGGTAGCTTTTAATCTCAGGGTTGTGAGTTTGAGCCCCATGTTGGTCATGGAAACTACTTAAAATTTTTTTTAGAAAGTAAGCTGGTAAAAAATTAAAGTAGAAAAAAAAGAAATAAAAGGCACCCTTAAAATGGGGAGATGTAGGAAGCCAAAGGGAAAAAGGCCTTCAAAAATCTGTTTATGGCATGCATTCTCCCCATTGCACTTGATGCTGATTAATATTAAAACCAATCAAAAACTTGTACATGCCATTAAAATAAAAAGAAAATTGAGTACAAGTAAGAGAAAAACAGAGTAAAAGAGAAGTTAAAAATAAGCTCACAAGAGATGCCTGGGTGGATCAGCCAGTTAAACATCTGACTTTAGTTCAGGTCATGATCTTGTGGTTTGTATGTTCAAGCCCAGGATTGGGCTCAGATTTGCTGATGCTCAGAGCCTGGAGCCTGCTTCAGGTTCTGTGTCTCCCTTTCTCTCCGCCCCTCCCCCACTCAAGTTCTGTCTCTATCAAAAATAAACATTTAAGTAAATAAATAAATAAATCTGAAGTAGGGTCAGTTTAAAAAAAAGCTCACAAGTCCAATAAAGATAGAAGGTTAAGCTTTTTTAAAGTAACAAGATGAAGTAGATGAGGTTTAAAATAGAAAATAGGTTATAAACCAGTGAGGTTAAGGTTAAAAACATAGAAAGCAAAGAAGGTAAAAAAAATCTAAGACAGTATACAAATACTCCATGAGTTGGAAAGTTAAAATACTGAAAAGGATTGAAGATTGAAAATAGGAAATAAGAAATTAAAAGATAAGAATCAGAATTATAAAAAAATAACAAATAGAAATATTAGGGAAATATATTTAGAAGAAAAGAACTAAAAGCTGAAAGACCAGAAAGATTGCTGAAGAGGGAGATGGGAAGGTTGTGTAGAGGATGAGGAAAAGATTCCCTGACCAGGTCTGTGAGGTTCTGCTTTTCTTTGTGGGGAATGGATCTTCTGTTGAAATTCAGTTGCCCTCTATGAAGCTCTAGCTAGCACTTCCTTTCCTTTGTTGAGCATCCCATTATCGGCCGATTACAAGGAGCCAATGGCCACTGGGAGTGGAGGGCAGATGGATAGACATTCTCACAGCCAGCAGTTGGTACAAGCAAGGACAGAACAATCTCTGAGGACTGGGAGCCCCCTCTTCATGTTTCCTTCTTGAAGTGCAGTTGGGATTGAGTGCCCTAAGTGGCATAAAAGTAGATGCATGATACTTCCTAAAAGTCCAGTGTAGAATATGGGAAAGAGTAATGGCTTGGAATTTGGGAGACATGGGTTTAATCTCAGGGTTCAAACTATTGTAAGCTTGAATAAGCCATTTACTCCCCAAGGACCTTGGATTTATTTTCTCTCTCTCTCTTTCTTTCTCTCCCTCCCTCCCTCCTTCCTTCCCTCCCTTCTTTCCTTCCTTCCTTCCTTCCTTCCTTCCTTCCTTCCTTCCTTCCTTCCTTCCTTCCTTCCTTCCTTCCTATTTATCCTGTAAAAGGAGAGACAGTCAAGCCATATTTGCCTATATTGTACACCAAGACAAGTGTTTTCCTATCAGTATTAGATCACAAACAAGTAAAATATCACATCTTCTGTTGTAGATTCCTAGATCAAAATCTTCTATTACAGACATGTATAAGAGAGATAAGAAACAGAGGACAGGTGTACAAGGAACTGAGCTGTTGCTGAATGGGAACATGAGGGAAGAGGTACACACAATGCAGTAAATGTTTGACTCAACAATTCTCAAAACTAAGGTTGAGAAAGAATGGTTGAGCCACTGAAAGACTTAGGTTTGTCAGATTTTTTTTTTTTATAGTATCAGTAAAACTTACATCTAGTTGGGAAAGCCCAAGACTCCAGCCAACAAGAAAGAGCTTAATGAGCCCACCCAATTATCCAGATCATAAAGTTAACACAGGAAGCAGAGCCAATTCTATCTGACATGGAATCTGAAGTTGTAGTCACGGCATTTTCGTGAAGATGCTTCTAACTGGCACTTGCTCAAGAGTGTCATAGTAAGCATGGGTGTGTGTGTGTGTCACTGATCTTCTTTTTCCCACATCGTGCTGGGCATTGTGTCAACACACCAGGGCTTGCTTATCTGCATTCTCGAAGATGCAGGTCCCAGGAATGAGGGTAACAGGTTTGCCAGTCACCCAGACACCAAGGAAGGTCAGGGTGGCAAGCAGGGACCATCAGAAGATCAGGGTCCCAGCTCTGTTGCTGCCTTCCCCTTGTTCATCCCTCTGTCTGAGCTTGCCTCTAGCTGGAATTCCCTGATTCATCTTCTTGTTTGTGTTTTGGGGTTGGGTTTGGTGTGGTTTTGTTTTTTGTTTCTTTGTGTTAATGTGAGGAAATGGTAGGATGGGGAAGAAAGACAGGACATTCCATTCTGTTCTTACTGGATCCAAAATTTTTCATCTTTATGTCTCTATCACCTTTTGCTAGGTCCCGTGAGGTCACTTCTCAGTAGCAGTCAGGGGTCTATACAGGATGAGAACTTCTTTTCTTTCCTGGTTTCCTCCATATCCAGCTTGCCATGGTTTCTTTAGAATTCACCCTTTAGTCTGTTCTTCAACAAACCCAATGCCCTTTTAGAGACAGGAAAGGAGTCAAAAGGGAATGCAGACCATTTAAGAATCCACAGTGTCTACTTAATTTAGTCAGCATATTTCTGGTGATGATCACAATAGGCAGGTGTTAATGTGGATGGTGGAAAATAATCTCTGCTTTCTGGAGCTTGCAGTCAGACTAGGGAAATACAAACCTTTTGTGTAAAGAGTTCAAAACAGGAGAGTTAGTACCAATACCAGATGACACAAGGCAGGTGTGGTTAAATGTCCAGTGAATGGCATAGATACTGATCATTAAACAGTGTAGGAGAGTGGGGGAGAGTTTCCTATGGGGCCACCTGGACCCTGATTTGAATGAAATTCAGTTGTGATCACTACCTTTCATTTGCATGACACTGTAAGGTTTACAAAAGGTATTGCTCCACTTATGTTTAACTCCTAGGGCTTCTAGCAGAGGAAACTGAGGCTCAGCTAGGTCATGTGGAAGCAGTGAGCCAGATTTTCAGATCATAGAACTGGACTTCTTTGCACTAGAGAGGCTTCCACTGGAAAAAGGTGACTATGCAATGAGCTGGGAGTAGAAGCTCCAGGAATCAGACCACCTCAAGTGTGGAGGGGAATTTGAAGGACCTGGAAGATGGGGCTGGGGTTCTCTGTTAGGGAAATAGCTAAAATAATCTTGCCCAAGCAACGATAGCAACTGACTTGCATTATACCTGCCATCCCCTCAATTAGTGGTCCAGGGGTCAGACTTATCCTAGATGTGTTTGTTTGGTGTTTGGTCTACACAGCGGTTGAAAATGTGTGCGTTAATTGTCCACAGTAAAAAACGAGGTGCTTTCTCTCTCTCTTACACACACACACACAGACAGACTGACACACACACTCAGATTGCTTGCTTCTCTTGACAGTTGGAATCCCTAGTAATACTGAATCCCTGTTATTTTTTTAAGTTTATTTATTTTTGACAGAGAGAGACAGAGAGAGAGAGAGATTGCATGTGCGGGAGGGAGGAACAGAGGGAGGAGAGAGAATCCCAAGCAGGCCCTGTATTGCCAACACAAAGTCCAACATGGGGCTCAGTCTCACAAATTGTGAAATCATGACCTGAGCCAAAATCAAAAGTTGGACACTTAACCCACTGAACCACCCAGGCAGCCCCTGAATCCCTGTTCTTATGGCCACTTTGCACTGGAAATGGGTAGCAACTGCCTCTTGGTGTAGAAGGTCTGTAGTTCTCCAGGGTTCTGCAGGATATGGTCCCTGAAGGCTTTTGAGTCTGCATCCCTTGATTTAGATGGGAATCCTGTAACTGTTCCTGGATTTGACTATTCTGTAACTCAACTGTCTATTGAGAGATGATTGCGATGTGGTAGAAAGGGCCAGAAGGCCTGGATTCAAGTCCGGCTCTGCCATGTATTGGTGTGCGAGTTTAGCTCAGACAGCTGACCTCTCCCAGCTTCAGTTTCAGGATCTTTTGATTGGGCATAATGATACCCACTTCCAGTGAGAGTGTGAGAATTATGTGACTTAATGAAAGTGTCAGCATCACCTAAATTGTTTAAATGCTTCTTTTGGGAACGACTCAACCCCCAATGCAAAGATGTAGAACACTGATTCTACAGCATATTCCTTAGAATGATTTTGAAAACTTCGTGTTAAAAGTGTCAGTTTTGGGGAAGAGCTGCTGTGACTCTCCTATAACATCGAGGATGTCATGGACACAGAGTAGGGGATGGTAAAGAAACATTGAAAGAGAGGACCGTTCCTGCCCCACAACTTCTAGGCCATAGTTGTATTGGCCATCCCAGCCACACTGTCCCATTGAACAAGATGTTCTTCTATATCAGAGAGAGGCTCAGAATCAAAAAGAATTGTAACTGGGCCATTTTCTGAGAGCCATTTTAAAGGTAGGAAGATATTTTAGAAAATCAAAACTTGGTCAATAGGGAAGGACAAGCAAATTGCACCTTTCTCATCCTTGGGAAAGCTTCAAGTGCCTGTTGCAAATTGATTTTAGGATTGTGACGATAATGCTGATGTTCTTTGAAGATGGCAGTAGCCTGATAAAGCTCTTAAAGAAGTAGATTCTCATGTGAACTATTCCAGGTCAAGATTCTCTTTGGACACCACTTTCTGGTGTGTCTTTTGTTCCGGCTTGCTGAGTGGTTATTATGGTGATGTGTGTGGGCGAGTGGTAAAGTGACCACAGTGACAAGTGCTTCCTGACTCTGTTCAGGTGTATAATTCTGTTTCTTCTTCCTTCCCACCCTCCACTCCTACTCCATCTCTACCAACCCTGTCAAACTGTACTTAAAATGCCATTTTGCCTTTTCTTTGTGATTCCTTTGTGAGAAGAAATTGGAGCCATCACGTAAATGCTGCCCAGAGACATCTGTCATCTTCTGGCTCGAACAGAAAAACCACAGCTACATGATTGTTGAGTGTTGGCCCATGTTTACCCAACTTCCCAGACACCTGAGAGCTAACCTAACTGAACATTTATAAAATTGCCATGTGTTCAGGCAAGTTCTTTTTTTCCTCCTACTTGTTTAAAGCTTTGCTTTCAGAAAAATATTACTGAGAGGGATGGATGCCGGGAAACATGTAAAAGTAATAGCTTTGGGGGCCAAGCAGGTAAATTTGCATCCTCAGGCCACAAAGCAGAGTATTTTTTCTCCCTTCCTGGGAAACTGAGAGACACTAGACAAAAAGTAGTTCTAGTTTTCATTATTATATGCTTAAAATAGGCTGGGCTCAGGCAGTCCTTGGACTGAAGCTGAACATGTAAATTTCAGTTTAAATAAGTGCTTAATAGGAAAAGCAAGGGGGTAAGCCCTTGAGGCCACTGGTGGCCTTGGCTCTAGTTTGCCTCCTCCCTTTTTGTATTAGCTGCCATAAGTAGAACTATCTTCACTTGGTGAGCAAGACTCAAGGAATGGCGATGATTTCTTGCCCTGGGAAGGGGAAAGAACTTGCCCAACTATCCATGGAAATGCTAATAAGCCGAGATGGCCCTGAGCTTTAATTCAGACCTTCTGTAATATTTTGCTTTCCTGGTGCTGTTGGGGTATATTTTTACATTGCTCGATAGTACAGAAATGGTGAACTGTGGATCCTACTAAGCTGAATGGCTTCCATTGCTTCTCTACCCATTCGGCAGTGACTTGATGTCTTGCATCAGGGTTGATGGAAACAGTTTGACTCTATTATGGGGACTGGCTTCAGGTGAAAGGAGGAGTTGTTTCTTTGCATTTCTCAATGCAAAGCAGGGCTGTGGTGGGGCAGGTCACAGTCCTGTTAGGACACCATGTTCCTTATATTTGAGCAGGTTGGTTCTCTCTGATTGCACATATCTTGCCTAGGAAATTGAGGGTAGGAGGTGGGAAGGTGGTGAGATGTTTCCCTTCCAGGATGCTGTTTCTATCATCTGGTATTTCCTGGTATTTAAGAACACACAACCTACATCAGGAATCTAATGCCTGCCAAGGAAACCAGGCAATGACTTATCTAGGACTCTAAGCAATGACCTATCTAGGGTGAATAGAAGCTGCTAGTTTATGGTCATTACCCAGCAATCCTGAGAAAAAATACTCCTCTGGAAGATACTATTGGATTATTCTTTCAGTGTTTAAGATTCACAATCTCTACAGTTTAGGAAAATGAGTATCTTATTATCAATATGGCTCAATAGAGAAGGAGAAAACTTCCTGAAACAATTAGGTTGAAGAAAGACATGGGCCTAGAAAAATGATAGCTTGGATATGTCTGCAGGTGGGGCTCCCAGGCCCCACTGAGTAGTAGTTTTCAGCCTTCAATACCTTAGGTTTGGCTAGTTTAGTCCCATGAAGTTATTTGGGTGGCATTCAAAGTCCTATCTCATTATTAAACCAGTCATAGATGTAGGGAAAGGGCTCCTGGCTTCAGGGATCCTGCTTTGCCTACTCCTGCCCATTGGCTCTTCTTGCCCCATACATCCAAGATGCATCTGTCTAGTTGTCAGAACTCCATGGCCTCCAACTCAGGTTGATTTCCACACTCGGCTTTGGACTGGGTGAATGGAAGGGATGGAAGAGAGATAAATCAGGTGATAAGGGAAGTGCCCACTGTGTGGGTGATCATGTAGGGCCTGCTAATGCTGGTAGGTACACGTAGGAATTGAGGAAGAAAAGGCTTTTTAGCGAAAGTTTGTGTATTTCCTAGACAAAGGTGATAAAGGACTGAGAATGCGAGCTGAGAAAAGTTTCTAAAAAGTCACTTCATTCATTTATTCCTTTATTCAGCAAGAATATACTGGATGCTATTATGAACAAGGTACTGTAGGTAAACAAGATATAAAACACCAAGTGCTTGGCTCTCAAAAAGTGTCTGGTCATCATAGGTACATAATCTATTATATTACTGAATGCCATCTCCCATACGTGTTCCCCCCCGAGAAATAGCTTTTTGAATTTAGTACCAAGAAAACCTTGTCTCTTGTGAGAAAATGGTCTATATCTTCTTTTTAGATATGAGAATTTTGTAACTTATCATGTTTCTGTTTCTACCCTGTGAATAAGCTGGGGTTCTAGGTTGCAAATCACAGTAATCAATTCTAGCTGTCTTGGGCAGAAAAGAAGAATTTGTTGACAGGATATTTAAATCAAAAGATATACATTCAGGACCCTGCTATATCATTGACTTGCTCAGGGGCATCGGACAAGTCATTTATCCTTTTCAGATTTCACTTTACTTGTCACCGAAGGAATGCCGTACAGTCAGAGTGGAGTGCCCCAAATAGATGGAATGCTCAGAGACCAAGTTTGGAAAATAGATTTGTATGAAAGGCTCTCTGGAAAGCGAGGCCACAGAAACTGGTTCTCATGCTGTTGGGCCAACACGAGTAAGATGTCCAGCCATCTCTGTGATATTGGGTCACTCAGTCAAGGGCTCAAGTCTTGAGAGAAACTTCTGGTTGGCAAGGCTTTGGTTTGGGAAGCTAGTCCCCTTGACATCCCAAGCCGGACAGCCACTCTTCAGATTAATGGAGCAGATTAATGATCTTCTCAAAAAGGAGGATCAGTGGGCTAATAGGAACGATGTTTGGATGCTGGATACCTGGATGGCAGGAACCACAGAGTCAAATTGATATTCTAAAACAGAAGCGCTATCAACTCTTATAAGGAGCATATTTGTTCTTCTTGCCTTTTCTTGGTTCTGATTTGTCCCTTCCTTTCCCTTTTATTATTCTTATTGTATGACATTCTTTGAATTTTTTTTTAATGTTTTATTTATTTCTAGGAGAGAGAGAGAGACAGCGTGAACAGGGGAGGGTCAGAGAGAGAGGGAGTCACAGACTGAAACAGGCTCCAGGCTCTGAGCTGGCAGTCAGCACAGAGCCCGACGCGGGGCTCGAACCCATGAACCGTGAGATCATGACCCAAGCGAAAGTCGGACGCTTAACCGACTAAGCCACCCAGGCGCCCCATGTATGACATTCTTTGAATGGCAAGGAAAGTGAGATTTGAAAAGGACTAGTGACTTGCTCTGTGTCCCTGAACTACTGTAAGTGGTACAGCCAGGTCCTGAATTTTTATCTTTTGATTTCACTGTCAGTTCTCTTGTGTTTCCTATGAGCTGACACAAAGTGGAGAGAGAAATGTCAAGAAAGAAACCTAATGCTCTGGTTGTTCTGAAGAGGAATATTTCTTTTGGGGAGGTTTGTATTTCCATGCGATTGGCAACAAATCTGTTTTTGTAACTTGAGGAAGAGTGCTCCTATCCTCGCTTACCCACCAGCACAGAATGTTCTACCATTGCCAGGAAGGTGGCCACAGTGAATGTGAGAAGTGGTTTCTTCAATTTTTCAATTTTTGCCTGCCTGAGACCTTCTCAGGCTCTCAGGTCTGTTTAGACTATTCGCCTTTCCTGAAAAAAACCTATCTTATCATCTAAATGCACCAGACCTTAGTGTCCTTGCCTTTGAAAAAAGTGTTTTCTTCTGGGATGCCTGGCTGGCTCAGTCTGTAAAGTGTGTGATTCTTGATCTTGAAATTGTGAATTTGAACCCCGTGTGTGGAGGAGAGTTTACTTAACATTAAAAAAAAATGTTTTAAGTATTTTCTTCAAAAGAATGAAACTTTCTCACACGATGCACAAAAGTAAACTCAAAGTGGATGAAAGACCTAAATGTGAGACCTGAAACCCTAAAACTCATAGAAGAGAGCACAGGCAGGGATTTCTGCAGATGGTGGCTGTAGAAACATTGTTTCTGGATATGTCTCCTAAAAGAGAAAATTTAAAAAGTAATAAAAAATTAAAAAGTGTTTTCTGAGGGGGAAGCTACACATTTATAATACAAAATTTGGATAATACATAGACCAAAAGCCAAAGTAAAACCACAGTCACAAAAAACACCCATAAAACAAAACTACTCAACTCTCCGCATTTTGGTTATTTCATTTTTATACACATGTGTGAATATATACATATTTTCTTTTTCAGAAATTGAGATTAGACGATATAGTTTGATGCCCTTTTATTATATGAAATAATTTTGTGAGCATCTTCTCACGACATGAATTTTTTGGCACTTGAATTTTTAATTCAATTTAGTAACCATTTATTGTGCACCAGTTTGGGGCTCACCACTGTGGATCAGAAATCCCACCTGTTCTTTCTTTCTTTTTTTAAAAATAAAGCTTGTTTAGTAACAATGGAACATCCCCGCCCCCCCCAAATTAGCATCAATGAAAGAATACAGTAATGTTTGGGGCGCCTGGGTGGCTTAGTCGGTTAAGCGTCCGACTTTCGCTTAGGTCATGATCTCGCGGTTCGTGGGTTCGAGCCCCGCGTCGGGCTCTGTGCTGACTGCCAGCTTAGAGCCTGGTGCCTGTTTCTGTCTGTGACTCCCTCTCTCTCTGACCCTCCCCTGCTCACGCTGTCTCTCTCTCTCCTAGAAATAAATAAAACATTAAAAAAAAAAAGAATACAGTAATGTTCTTCCCAATCTACGAAAGCTCCCTGGAACTTTAAAGATACTAGCCATACTCACCTAATACAAAACACTATGAAAAATTAGAACCAGCCATTTGTAATTCTTAGTTTTCTCATCTTGGAGCAAGCAAACCAAGATTGCTGTCCTTGACAATACTAATCTGTATCTATCTATCTATCTATCTATCTATCTATCTATCTATCTATCTATATTTTAAGCTTGGTTTTTATTATAACTCATGTGGGAATCTTTAAACGAGTGTCTATGCCGAAGAAAGGTGGGTTGGGCACTGACAGCACTAGTTTCCTCTTAGCCACAGGAGTGAAGGCAGAGCTCAGACTTCGCCTCTGAGGGCAAGGCTGCTGACCCAGACCACCCTCCCCTGCACTGAGGTCCTAGTCACAAAGATCACACTGTTTTGGTAACAGGTTCCTGGACAGTCTCCCGACTTATTTCCAGTGACTGCTCGGCTTCATCCAGGCTGGTCTACACTGCAGTGGAGAGGAAAGCACCGAATGCACATTCTCTCTTTTAAGAGACTTCATGGTTTCTAGGCTGAGCATCATTGTGCTTCCACACTGTTTCCTTCGTGGCTTTGCAGCCAAAATGCGAATCAGCCCTTTGGGCACGCTTCCAGTACCTGTGCCTCCCCAAGATGAAGATTTTGACCTTGCCCTTGGAGCCGGGCTCTCCCATCCGGTGCAGGACTTCGAACTCCTGTTCGAACCCCCGCGAGGAGGGCTCTGTCTCGACCGAAATCGTTTCCGAAAGTGCTTAAACCCGCACCAGTCCCTTCGAGGGTGTGAGAGGAGCCAGTTCCTGACCGGGACCACATCCTGCTGGCTCCTGGGCTGTGCGGTCTGCCTGGGTCATCAGGTACAGTGCCTTGGCTCGTACCCAGGCCACCATCTGCAGGAAGAGCGAAATCTTACCTGTTCCTAAGGAGCCATGTTTTCCTGCTTTTAGTCTATATTGGGAAGAGGAAAGGGAAGAAGCCAAGAATGAAAGAATGGAGGGAGCAACCCTCGGCACAGGACTTCGAACTGCTAATTGTCTCTCTGTATTAAAGATGTCAAGGAGTTCAAAACGTTTCCTTTTATATTTTTTTGAGAGCAGTGCCATATGATTTCGTTTTTCCGTGAAACCACATCTAAAGCAACACAATTCAGGGGGCACCTGGGTGACTCAGTAGGTTAAGCATCCCGCTCCTGATGTCCACTCAGGCTCAGTGTCAGGCTCCACACTGTTAGTGGTTCTCCCTCCTCTCTCTCTGCCCCTCCCCTGCTCGCTTGTGCTCTCTCTCTCTTGCTGTCTCTCAAAATCAATAAATAAACTTAAAAAAGAAAAAAAAAGAATCATGATTTAGCAGAGTCTCTCTAAGAATACTAACCAGGATCCAATTCATAAACTACATGGACAGAACTTCCCTGTCTCCTTCTCTGGCCTCTGGCCTCCGGCCTCCGGAAGCTGTTCTGGAGCTTCTCACATACCCAACCCACAGCTCCGTCCTTTCTCCTTCTCTTCTCCCTGCTTCCCAGGACCCTTCCTTTGATTATGCAGATCACTTAGCCTCTTTTCTCGGAAGTGAGAATTCTTCCTCTTTTAGAGGAGGGAGGATGGGGAAAGCTGTAAGAATTCTGGATTCTCTTCAAACAGCAGGGGAGAGACCGTGAGGGCTGACCTTTGATCTTTAGAGCCCTTTCCAGTATCCCAGCTCCCCATCCCCTGAAGTAACCAGCCCTGGGAGGAGCCGAGGGCACTCTTGTCAGATAAAATCGAGCCTGAGGAACCAGGCAGTAAGGCAGAGGCAGAGTCAGCAGGGTGCATTTCATATATAGGCCAGAGCTTGGGTTGGAAGGGGGCAGGGCAGAAGGATGACCCAGCGATTGCCCCTGAGTTGCCCTTGCTGCCTTTTCACGGCTCCTCCATACCCCCAAGCCCAGTGGTGGCCACCAGAGAAGGGCTGTGGTGATATTCCTCTATCAAACCATGAAAACTGTCATCTTGGATAACAGATCCCCAAACCATGGATTGGAGGAGATGAAATGTGGGTTAAGATTAGGGCTTAAGCTCTCGTTTCTCCTCTCAGGCTGGTAGCTGGACCATAATAGGCTGCTCTCTTTCAGCTCTTTTAGGTCATGGAGGTCAGACTTATGAAAGGATTTAAGAGAGGGCTGCCTGGGTGGCTCAGTTGGTTGGGCATCCAACTTTGACTCAGGTCATGATCTCCCAGTTCTTGGGTTTGAGCCCTGCACTAGGCTCTGTGCTGACAGAGCCTGCTTTGGATTCTGTGTCTCTCTCACTCTCTGCCCCTTTCTCACTTGTGCTTTGTCTCTGTCTCTCTCAAAAATAAATAAACATTGAAAACATTTTTTGGGAAAGAATTTAAGAGAAATTCTGCAGTCACTGTGACTGAAAATTGGCTCATTATTTTATAAATGGGAGTAGCACTGGCCATCTTTGGTGGTTTTCTTGGCCTGTCCTCTGATATTTCTGGGGAAATCATGGTCTTGCCTCAGTTTATCCCCCTGTAAGCTGTGGTTGGTATTGGGCAAGCTCTGATGAACAAGGGGTCTGGCCTCCCTTGGCTGTGTGTATGACTGGGGAGACCCGAGAAGAGGGCAGTGATGTCATCGTAGGGCCTCGTGGTGAGGGAGCCAGTAAGGGCACAGTCCTCACTCTGCCGTGCTGTGTAAGGAAAGGCACGTTACGTCCCCAGTACCTGTTAGGAGAATAAGGGGTTGATTTCTGGGTTTAGATGGTAGAACTCTCATCAGGGTTCTACTTTCCTTGAAAGTTAAAAGCAAGCAAGCAAACAAACAAACAAACAAAAAACAGAAAAAAATATGAGAAGCAAAATGACCAGACGGCTAGGGTCTGGTCATTGAATACTCATTTGTTCATCCCTAAATTCCAGAGTGAAACAGATCAAAATTTGAAGCCTTTTTTCTGCCACTAGTTGGCTGCATGTGCTTGGGCAAATAACTTTACCTCTCAGAGCTCCAGCTGCTTTGTGTGTAAACTTGAGGGAACCGTCAGCAGCGTCCTCAGAAGACTGTTGTGAGGATTAAGTGGAAATAAAAAATGCATGTAGAGCATTAGTTCAGCACCTGCCGTATAGTCTCAACAGTTGGCGACTGTTGGCTGGTACTATTTTTCTTGAAAACACCATCCCAGATTGTGGTGAGCGTGGTAATAAAGGTAAGTTGACACATATCCTGCCCTGAGGTGGCTTAGGACGGGCAGTCATGACACAGGACATGACAGGAGCCAAGAGAGAAGAGCAGGGCGAAAGGGGCACGTAACAAATGGAATCAAAGATTCAAAAGAAGAATCGATGGAGCTGGTTGTTCAAACTTGGAGGGGCTCGAAAGTGAAAGCTGACTCTAACAGGGAAACAGTGTTTTCCGACGGAGCCTGAGCACAGTGGGCGAAGGCAGAAAAGAGGAGCAAGGGGATAAATTAAAAACAAAATAGGTGAGCAGGCTTGTCGCTGGGCTGACAGGAGGTATGTAAAGAAAACAGACTGGGGTAAATAAATAAATAAATAACCAATGTGGTGACAACCCTCCAGGCAGCCTGTCACAGAGGCTGGAATTGGGCTTGAGATCGAAGATAACAACAACAAGAAAATGGAACCAACTTTCACAGATTTTTCTGATACTTTGATTGTTTCCCTCTCACAGTACTCTGAAATGCACGCTGGGTTTATTCTCAGAAAGGATGCCAGGGCGCTCTCCTCACCCCCTGCCACTACTGCGGACTCTCAGTAGAAGTCTTGGGGGGTGTGAACGGCTCAGGGAATGATCAGCACAAGTTGCTCATTCCGGGGACTCTGGAGCAGATGCTGGCCGTGCAAGCTATGTCTAGACATGGAAATTGTGCTCCTAATCTTTCAATCTTGCTTTCTTTACATTCTCTGACAATGTGCATCTCTGTAAACATTCTCACCACAGGAGCAGAGCTGGAAACACATGTGCAATCAGCAGCCGCAGCAGCTAGAAAGGGGGTTATGAAATCTGCTCAAAAATAGCCTGCTTGCCCCATAGGCATGCAAAGCAGCTAACCAGCCGGGGTGAACGTGTCACGCAGCAGATTTCTCTCTGCATATCAGGAGGCTTCCAGCGACCTGCCACACTTGGGCTCAGAGGAGCTCACTGCTGGTCAGAAGCTTCCAGAGGTGATCTGGGACTTTGGACAGAGTCCCCTTGAGCAGCCATGAGCCATGAGTCCCTGGCCTCAGTTTCTGCTCCAGAGGGGACAGTGTCGAGCCCCCTGGGAGATTCCAGGCCTAAGCCCTCCTGTTCTACCTGCCCCGAAATTTCTGACCCCGGTAACATTTTTGTGGGTCAAAACTTTGAGCTAACATAACTTTACCTGAGGCAAGAAGATATAAAGCCTGGTTCCCACCCTTAGAATCTACTAAATGCACCAGCTGGCCAGCCCCCTCGCAGGGTCTGGATGGCACTTTTTTTTTTTTAATATTTTTTTTTATTTCTAGGAGAGAGAGAGAGAGAGAGAGAGACAGCATGAGCAGGGGAGGGTCAGAGACAGAGGGAGTCACAGACTGAAACAGGCTCCAGGCTCTGAGCTGGCAGTCAGCACAGAGCCCGACGTGGGGCTCGAACCCACGAACCGCGACATCATGACCTAAGTGAAAGTCGGACGCTCAACCGACTAAGCCACCTAGGCGCCCCTGGATGGCACATTTTTATACAGTAGGTGCACAGCAGGGAAGGACGATCCGGCTATAAGGTCAGTGTCAAGGATGCCTGGGCTTGCAGGTGCTGGTCCGCTGCCCAAAGGATGCTGCGAGACTTGCTTTGACATGGGTAGTGTGGTACTTTCTGTCCACTTTCATCTCCAGCACCAACTGCTTGTGTGACCTTTGGCCTAGTCACTCCAGGCCTTTGGCTTCAGCCTTCTCTGCCAAGTGGGAAGGTGCTTGCTCTTTCCTCTGCATTTCATGCATAAAGGGGAGAGGAGTCAGATGGGACAGGTGGGCCCTCCCTCACCATGTGTCCTTGGAGTTGGAACTTAGTTGGCTCACAGAATGATTACATTACTGAATGTAATTGCACAGGCCCCAGGCATGTTTTCGTCAATATTGTTCTTTATGACTGAAGAGATGGGGTGAGTCATCTATGTTCTGGTGGGAAGGACCACTGGGCTAGAAGTCAGGAGAGCCGGGCTTTGAGCCACCTTGTCAGCTTGCTTTGTGTGAGTTATGGAACTTTCCTGGACTTCCCTCAGTTGAGCAAGACCAAGACTTGTAGCCTGAGAAAGGACACTGGCAGTAGCAGGGGTTAGGCTGGAGTAACACAATGTGTGGAGGGCAGGGTGAAGGGTAAGGCCAAGGCACAAAAAGGCCAGCTTTCTCCTTCATGGGGGCCCAAAATAAACCCTGCTTCCCCTCTCTTGCCTTCCATCCACACCCACTGCTTCCATTCCCTTTTAAAGGCAGTCAGGTTGGCCCTTCCCCAGACTGGGTTTGTTTTGTTGAACAAATTCCCAGGTTTTTCTTGGGAAGAAAACACCGTTGGGAGTCAATTGACCTTAATATTTGGTTTGGGGATGGAACTTGAGTTGCTCTTTAGGTACATCATGGCTTGGCTTAAACCATTCCCTCACTAAAGTGCTGTACTCCTACATGGCATATAGGAGTATGCATAGACCTTCCATCCCACCCTCATTGAGGACTGGGTCAGCATGGCCCACGCAAAACATTTGAGGCAGTGACCCTATTAATAGGGTCTGCCAGGGGACCCCATTGGTCTATGCCTTATAGTTGAGTTCATACTTGTCTCTGAGGAGTCCCTTTGAACTTGGAATTTGAGGGCAAAGGGAAAATAAGGCCTCCAGTGACTTGAGTCATATCTTAAAATCAGAGCTGTCTCCTCTCCTGAGTCCTACTCTGGGAGTCACAGTTGTTGCCGAGGCTGGGACCCTGAGCTAGTACCCACCATATACTGCATGTTGACTTCTCCCCTTAGCGTCCTGCATGTGCTTTGGGAGCCTGGGCTAGGGACACCTGAATCTCTGCCCCTCTGTCACATAGGACTTCGGGAAACCTGTGCAAGATGCACCGGGCCAGTGTGGCTCCTTCCAATGGGCTTTGACAATAAGGAAAAGTGTGTCTATCTTTGTAGTGATATCACTGATGCAGAGTGCCTGAAGCTCATATTTCCTGAAAGCTTGAAGGTTTTGACCTCCTGAGATGTGCTCTGCATGTTTCACACCCGTCCAGCTTGGGCATGAAGAGCCGCCTCCACTAACCTGGCTGTGAAGACCTAGCAGCTGCTCAGACTGAAAATAGTAGTTGCTTTAGTTTGAATCGCGGCACGAGAGGGGACTCACGTACGCACACCGACATACAAATGTGGCCTCAGAGGCTGTTCTGGGCATCAGGGCTGGGTTCACAAGTGGCTGTGAGGTGAAACTGGAAATGAACTCTGCTAGCCGAGAAAGCGAGAAAGCAGATGAGCTGAGGGCTCCTGTGATGTGGGACTGTCACTTCCTTCCTGCAAACAGCAGGTGAAAGGAGCCCCCGGAGCCTCAGTGGCTAAGTGTCTTTGCACTTGCAGCCTGGGACAAGCTTTAGGAAAAAGAAGAAAAAGCAAGTTTCTTTTTCTGTTTCAAGCAAAACCTCTAGCATTCTCCCTTTAGCTCCAAATGCTAATCTTCAAAGTGTTTAAACCATTGCACTCTGTTAACAGGCCAGTGATGTTGGCGTGAAGAGCACAGGCACTCCTCTGTGCCCCTGGTATTTGTGTTATTACCTCTCTCCCCATTTTTCTCCCACTTCTCAGCTGCTGTTTCTTAGGGCTCTGTCCTATGCTCAGCCTGGGCACAGACCAGCAGCTCTTAAAACACAGGACAACACAGCTTCAGACACTTAAACCATGCATAGAGTGTTCCAAGCAATATCTAAAGTGTCTGTCTGTCTCTGCCCTGCCCTCCTTTCTTATTTTCTTTCCTTGGGAAAACAGACTCTATTGGAAAGGCCATTGTGTAATGCTCTTAGAAGATTATTGTTGATCTGTTTTCATTTTTCTTATCATGTCCTTTAGCCAGGAGGCTTAGTGGACCACTAGAAAGTGCTCAGGACTTGGAGACAAATGGGCTCAGCTGTGAGGCTCAGCCGTGCTCTTTGCAGTTATAAAACCTTTATCATTTGCCTAAATTCTCTGGCCTTCTATAAACTAAGAATAATACCTGCTCTGCAGAGCTTCTGTGAGCAGGTTTCAATGGGACAGTGCACATCGAGGACCAGGAACCTGGTGAGTGGGGATTGTACTCGTTGAGTGGTCACAGAGCATTTTTGAGACTCCTAAGGAAAAGCAGACACCACGGAGGTACGGAGGAAGGACTGGCCCAGGCATAGCACTTACCATGAGCTCATCGTGCCCAGAGAGTTTGACCTTGGGTCCCCGAGTAAAAATGTCCCTGCAGAAGGGTGCTTGTGGAGGGAGCTAGGCCACAGTGCCATCCATTTCTTATGCCAGTTTACATCTGCTCCCGGACAGAATTGGGACTGAAAATACCGACTTTGCTAGGGTCCAAAGTTACAGTGGAAGTTGCTGAAACCACTTCTTTTGTGTTCATACAGAGTGTTATAAATGAAACAGATTTAACACACTATTTAAAAGACATGGCTAGCTCATTGCCGACTATGACTGTAGGGAGTATCAACCATTTTAAATCTTCCCTCCAAGGTTTGGAAAGAAGCAGATGGCACACTGTGGCATAGAGGACAGAGCCTGACAGGCCTGGGGACCCAGATTTAAGCCTCAGCAGATGACCTCGGGTAAGTCATTTGCTTTCTCTGCACCTTAGTTTCTCACTCTACTTCCCTTCCTGACCTCTTGTATGAGGTGTCTGCGGCAGACAGGCAGTGCTCACTAAACATCCTCTGTGTTGGGTTGGTAGGTTGAGACCAACGCACCATGAGCAGAAGTGATGTGTGCGGCTTCCACACTGAGGTAAAAAAGAGAACCAGTGTCTGTTGTTGGGAATGTAAATTGGTGCAGCTACAATGGAAAACAGTGTGGAGGTTCTTGAGAAAAATTTAAGATGGAACGAGCGACTGGGTGGCTCAGTCAGCTGAGCATCCGACTTCTGGCTCAGGTCATGATCTTGCCATTCATGAATTTGAGCACTGTGCTGGGCTCTGTGCTGACAGCTCAGAGCATGGAGCCTGCTTTGGATTCTGGGTCTTCCCCACTCTCTATACTTCCCCGTTTGCACTCTGTCTTTGTCTCTCTCAAAAATGAATAAACATTAAAAAAATAAAATAAAGTAAAACAGAGCTACCATGTGATACTTCTGGGTATATATCTAAAGGAAATGAAAATGAAGACGTAACTACATTTCTGTGTTCATTGTGGCATTATTCACAGTAGTCAAGCTATGGAAACAACCTAAGTGTCCATCAACAGACAAATGGATAAAGAAGATGTGGAACACACACACACACACACACACACACACACACACACACAGAGGAATATTATTCAGCCAGGAGAAAGAAGGAAATCCTGCCATCTGCAACAACGTGTGTGGAGCTAGACGACGTTATGCTAAATGAAATAAGCCAGACAGAGAAAGACAAATTCTGTTTGGTTTCCTCATATGTGGGGTTAAAAAAAAGATTTAAAAACTTCTAAGCCATAGAGAGTAGAATGGTAGTTACCAGGGGCTGCAGACTGGGGAAGATGGGGAGATGCTGGTCAAAGGGCACAAGCCTTCATTTATAAGATGAGTAAGTTCTAGGGATCTGATGGACAGCATGGTGCCTGTAGTTAATCTGTACTGTATACTTGAAAGTTGCTAAGAGATTAGATCTTAAGCATTCTCACCACACCACAAAAAAGATAACTAGGTGAGGTGATTGATGTGTTAATTAACCTGATTATGGTAATCATTTCACAAAATATACGTATAGCAAATCATCACATTTTACACTTTAAATATATACAGATTTATTTGTCAATTATACCTCAATAAAACTGGAGGGGGAAAAAAAGCCTGTGTCTCACTTCCATGGCTGTCTTCTTCCTCTGCCTTGTGTCCAGGAAGACACAGCTGTAAGATGCTGATTTGGCCTGCCTCGGGCTTCATGTGAATAAGAAGTAAAGCTTTATTGTGTTAAACAACTGAGATGCGGGGTTCATCCGGAGTTTAGCCTGTCCTAACTGATGAGGATGTGCTCAGCGCTCTCCTCTCACCGCCCCCGCCTGCTCCTCCATTGTGTGTAATCTGTGTCCGCCATCGCTGCTCAGGGAAATGACTGTTCTCAGAGTTTTCCAGTGACCTCATCCTTGTTCACCTATAGTCTGCTGAGGGGTCTCGTGTTCTTTCTCACTTCCATTTTCATTTCATTATTTTAAGCTTTAAAAAAAAGTAAGACATTCTTATTTTAAGGAAATCTGCCTTCCCCTTTCTAATTACCTATTTGCTTTCTGTTCTGGTGGCTTTTTTCTCTTCATCTTTCTAAAGGCAGATGTTGCTCCCACACCTCTGCCTGGGGTCCTCTCCTCCCCTCCCCCAATCCCATCCCCTCCCCCCCCCAACTCCTTTCTCCCCGGAGCTCCAGCTATTTGCATGCGACCGCATTCCTCACCCTCTCAATGCCAAACCGCTCAAACACCCTGTGGCTTCAGCCAACTTCTGGAGATGAAACTGCCCAGAACTGGGCTGGTGATTCTCCTTTCTCCTCTTCTTTTTCCTGCTGTGCCTCCTCCTCCTGCCCAATTTCACCCAGGCTTGGCTCCTGGATTGCCTATTTGACTGTTCTCCCTTCCCAATTACACCACTCTCTTATCTCCTCAGTTGTTGAGTGCTGTGGGTTCTTTCCTCTGGTCCCTTCTCTGCATTCTCACTACTATTACTCTACTGGTATGAGTGTAATTGTATTGAGATTGGACTAGAAAGACATAACTGGACAGTTCTTTTTTTAAAGTTTCATTAATTTATTTTGAGACAGAGAGTGGGAGGGCACTTGGGAGGGGCAGAGAAGAGGGAGAGAGAGAGAGAACCCTGAGCAGGTTCTGATGATGTGGGGCTCCAACTCATGAACCATGAGATCATGGCCCGAGCCAAAATCAAGAATCAGGGACGCCTGGGTGGCTTAGTCGGTTAAGCGTCCGACTTTCGCTTAGGTCATGATCTCGCGGTTCGTGGGTTCGAGCCCCGCGTCGGGCTCTGTGCTGACTGCCAGCTCAGAGCCTGGAGCCTGTTTCAGTCTGTGACTCCCTCTCTCTCTGACCCTCCCCTGCTCATGCTGTCTCTCTCTCTCTCTCCTAGAAATAAAAAAAAAAAAAAAAGTCAGACGCTCAGCTAACTGAGCCACCCCGGTGCCCCGACAATGGTTAGTTTTGAGGAAGGAAACCCATGGAAGTGGGTGGGAATGATGGGGAATTTCATACTTTAAACTATCATTTTGGGGGGCACCCAGGTGACTCAGTTGGTTAAGCATCTGACTTCAGCTCAGGTACTGATCTCACAGTTCGTGAGTTCGAGACCTGCATGAGGCTTGCTGCTGTCAGTATGAAGCCCCCTTCTGAACCTCTGTTTCCCCCTCTGCCTACCCCTCCACCCCTCAAAAATTAAAAAAAAAAACCATTAAAACATTTTTTTACTTTTTACATGTTTTCTATCACAATGGATTTATGTATTAACTATATAATACAAAAGCAACTTTTAAAAATAGAAGGCAATTTGCTCCTTGTAAGGTAGCAAAGCTTTCATAACTCGAAGTGTTCTAACAAAAGTCGGGTGACGCAGCACTAGGGATGTTGTAGGAAGGACTCCTGGATCAATTAGGATTAGATTCAGCTGTGAGTGATGATAATCCAAAAGACCACAGGCATAAACAATACGGAAGTTCACTTCTCTCTGGCGTAAAGGAAACCTGAAGGTCATCGGTACTGGGGTTGTTTTCCCGTTGCCTCCTTTTCTATTTATGAAGTAGTGGCCTCTCTAACAGGGTACCTGATAGGCAGAATACTGGCTCACATCCTAATTCCTGGGCCTGGGACTATGTCACATTATGTGGCCGAAGGGAATTGTAGACATGATTAAATTAAGTGCCTTGGGGAGGGAGAGGATCCTGAATTATCCAGGTGGGCCCGATGTGATTACAAGAGTCCATACAAGGGCAACAGGGAAGCAGGATGGTGAGAGAGAGAGATGTGATGACTGACAGCAGAGACGGATTGCTGGCTGGGGGCTCTGAGCCCAGGATTGTGGCGAGCAAGGGCAGCTGGAAAAGGCAAGGGACCAAGTTCTGTCCCTTAGAAGCTTTCAGAAGCAATGCAGACTCTGCTGACCCCTTGTTCTAGCCCAATGAAACCCATTTGGACTTCTGAGATTCACAATTATAAGATAATAGATTTGTGTTGTTTTTAAGCCGCTAAATTGCAGTGATTTGTGATAGTTACAATATAAAACTAATATAGAATGCAAATTAAAATGCCCACAAGATGCAGAATGTGCCACGAGTGAGTAAAGTGGGCTGTGGGCAACACAGTTTCATGAAGCATGTGACTCTTTCAGTCTATCTTTTGTTTTCCCAGTTTTGATAGAGACATGGATGCAAACGTATTTAATTTTACTTCTCATGTTTTTAGGAAAGTAACCTCTACACCCAGTGTGGGCCTTGAACTTATGACCTTGAGATCGAGAGTCATATGCTCTACCACTTGGGGCAGCCAGGCACCCCAAGTTTCTTCCTCACATTATCTGTAAGAAAAACAATAGTAGAAGCAAGGTGATGAATGGCAACTTACAATAACTTTATAGCAGGGAGAGACTAGAGGGTGGTAGGAGCCCTGGTGAACTGGAAAGTGAATAAACTACTGAATATGAGAAAGCTGGAGCCAACTGTTACCTTGTAGAGTTTGGATCTGATGTTTCCAGTGTTTCTAATTTTATTCCAAGACATTTTTTGTTGTTGCCTTACAAATGAACAATTCAAAATACATCTTTAGGCAGTGGCTTGCTGTCCTCAGCTGTAGAACAATCTCGTTTCTCACCTGTTCTTGTTCCCACCTTAAAGATGCTTTTCAATCTATGGGATGCTGGTTTTGCAATCCTTTGTGCATGGAGTGGCAGGCATTCTGGTCTTGCTTCCCCCCTTGCTCCACTCCCACCTAGACACACACGATTGCATCAGGAGGCTAATTTGAATTTATCTGCTCTCTCGCTCTCTCTTTAAGCACTTTACGAAGCTTAGACAGGAAGTCTTTGAAAAGTCAGGGTTTCAAAAGAGATGCACAGCCTGTAACATTCTCCACACTCCTTGTACTCTTTCTTTGCCAGGGTAATAATTAAGATCCATAAGCACTCACTCAGTCAGTTGACAAATATTTGTTGAGCATAGGAAGATTGAGACTATGTGGATGCTGGGAGGACTCCAAAAGATAGAAGACAGAGAAGCTCCTGGTGAACTTCTCAGGTTAGGGAGTGGCTGCCTGACCAGATAATTCTCGAGGAGTTGAGATGCACCCTGAATCTCCATGCCCCCAAGCTATTTGCTCAGACAGTTGAGCAAATCTTGTATTTATATCCCTTCTCTGTTCTCTGGTTTGTGTTTTCCCTACAGGATTGGTAAACACTGTGTGCAGGACTCTGGGGGCCCAGAGCAAACTCCGGTTGTGGCAAAGTCGCCACCTGCACCTGTGCACTGGCACCAAATCGACAGGTGGCCCAATCTCTCTGTGGTTACAGGGAGTGGTCAGGTGAACACAATGTGTTTCTGGGGCCTTAGCTTCCCGGTGACGGTGACAGGAGTCTAAGCTGATAAAACTGTGCTGAGTGGAAAAGCACTGGACAGTGTCTATATTTTGAGTTTCAATATTCTACCCAATTCCCATGGTGCCTGTATCCATGCTACACACTTAGCGGACCTGAGGTTGGTGTTAGATGAAAATAATTATTATAGCGAAAATGTATTGAGTGCTTATTCTGTGTCAGGCACTATGCCAAGTTCTTTATATTGATTATCTCATTTTATCTTCACAACTACTGACAGGAGTTATTATGATCCCCCGTTTTACAAACAAGAAAAATGAGGGTCAAGGTCACATGTCTGCCTAGTGACAGAGCCAACATTTGAACCCAGGAGTTCATTCATCTTATATCTACCAGTTGGATAGAAACTCTAATTTAAGCCTACGGCATTAGATTTCAAGGCGTCCTAATGTGGTTTTTGAAAACATGCATGCCTTAATTTGTTCAATCAATATGCTCCTGAAAAATTAAATAGAAAAATGAATAGAAACACCCTAAGGGCATGGGAGATGTCTTTGTAACATCTACAGTATTTAGCACTGTGCCTTGCAGATAGAAGACCTGAAACAAACATTTGTCAAATGAATGGATGAATGAATGAAACAATTGTAGAAGGTGATTTGAATTTTAAATGCACTCAGTGAGACAAGTGTTGGAAGGGACCTGCCAGGCTACTACACAGAGTGTCTAGGCTGATCCAGTCTACTTAAAGATATAAATGGGCATTAATGCATAGAAATATGATTGGAGGGATGTTTCAAAGTGGACTTTTACTTTCTTCTTATACTTTTGTGTATTGTTGAGTATTTAAAAATTGAGGATGCATCTATCTCAGTCTGGATACCACTTGAAATAGAGCCTCATGGAGAAGGACTTGGTGTAGCTGATTTGGGACATGATCCCACGAAGAGGGCGGAGGAGAGAGGTGATGGGGTGGGTGAAGTCCATGTCAGGGTGTATAAAGCCTGCGGGGTGGGGAATCGGAGCTCCTTGCCATGGAACTTGCCCAAAAGCCAGGAGACTCGATGGAGCAGTAATCTCTTCGCTTCCAGTCCTCATTGGCACACACATCTCACCTTTGCAGGCTCTACCTCTGAGGGCCCAGTGGGCCCCTGAAGCATCATAAAAAGCTCTGAGTATAATGGCAGAAAACGGAGCCGGGCACTGTCAATACCAGCTGAGTCTGAACTTCTGGAACTGCCCGCCACAGCTGGGGACATGAAGTAGGAAGCATCTACTATAGTATGATTTTTCAAAAACCAATAAAACCATTTTAGAAATAAACTACAGAAGAAATTTTCACAATGCAAAGAATGGTTCTCTGATTTGACTTTGGTAATCTGGACTGTCACAGGTGAGGTTATTTTCAGTGAGATCCTGATGTGCTTGGCTTTGGGGGCCAGATTCCTGGGAAGCACACTTGAAGATAGAGAATCTATACAAGTGTACTGGGGAGTGCTCTGGGACCCACACCCGTAGGGGAAGCAGGACAGGGCCTAGGGGGAAGCCTGGCTGTGATGTGGCCACAAAAATGGTGTTAGCTCAACCTCTGGGGAGCTTTGAAGCTGGCGTGGCTCTGTAGAGCTGTCCTGAGTTGGGGTGAAGGTGCTGGGCTTTCATATGTGAGTACTCTCCAGCCATCAGATGCCAGATTCCAGTGGAAGGCTTAGAGCTGAGGCCTGCCAACTGCAGAACGGGAATCTGGGCAGCACAGCACCAGTGCCTACTACCTGTGGCTTTTAGCAAACTTGCGTTTGAACATCAGGGCCAATCGATAAAATCGACAAAATCAAACCCAGGAAAAAGAGCAGAACGTAATTCAACCACAGGTCTCTCTCCTTACTGTTGCAGGCCAAACTGAAAATATACAAGGGATGGGACCAGATTCTTTTCTCATATGTCAAGTGAAGGCTTTGGACCACATCAGGAATTACAGACTGGTAGCTCATGGGACAAATCTGTCTGTGAAGTCTGTTTGCATGAAGAGTTTTTCAAGTCCAGATTTCTGGCTTCTCTTGAAAATTTGGAAGAACTGGCACATCGGTCCCACGTTGTTTCATGGCAAGTACCAGCTAAGGTGGAGAGGTGGGTGGCCCCTTTAACGCTTGTCTCCTCATCTTGTTTTAGGCATTTATATTATTGCCTGAGACCTGTAACCATCTGTGAGTTTCCACCTAGCTCTGATGAGCCATGATTCCGTGTGAATAGTCTTGCATACTGCTGAAATAGGTATTTAGTTTCCTAATAATGTAATGACAGTTAGAAACCTTTGACTTCCTAGCTAAAGATGCATTTCTGACTGGATATTCTCTTTGGGCAAGTCAGACCCCTTCTTTGTATGCTAGCTTTCTGGCTTTGCAGATGAGGATCTCAGTGACCCTGATCTTAACTATGAGTTGGCAGCAAAATGCTTTTGGTGTTTGTGGTAGGGCCAATGTGGGATTTTCTAGCCACTAGAATATTATTTAAGCCTTAGTGATTCCCACACCTGCTTTGATCTCAGAATTACTTGGACTTCTTATAAAAATACAAATTCTCAGGGTACTTGGGTGGCTCAGTGGGTTAAGTGTCCAACTCTTGAACTCAGCGTCATGAGTTCAAGCCCTGTGTAAGATTCCACGTTGGGAGAGAAGCCTACTTAAACAAACCAACAAACCAACAAAACCCCAACAAATTCTCAATTTCATCTAGTTTCTTCTGATTCACTAGGTCCCAGTCCAGCAGGTGGGGCCCAAGAATCTTTGTTTTTTATTTTTTAAATTAAAAAAATTGTAAATTTCAGTATAGTTGACACATAATGTTACATTAATTTCAGGTGTACCACATAGTGATTCATCTTCTGTATATATTATGCTATGCTAAATATAGCTACCATCTGTCACCCTATGATGTTATTAACGATCATTGACTATATTCCTTACATAGTGCCTTTTATTCCTGTGACTTATTCATTCCATAACTGGAAACCTGTATCTCCCACTCCTCTTCCCTCATTTTCCCCATCACCCTACCACCCTTTATCCTGGCAATCATCAGTTTGTTTTCTGTATTTCTGTAATTCTGTACAGATTCTGAGTCTGCTTTTGTTTGTTAATTCACCTGTTTTGTTTTTTAGATTTCACATATAAATGAAATCATATGGTGTTTGTCTTCCTCAGTCTGACTTATTTCCCTTAGCATAATACCCTCTAGGTCCATCCATGTTGTTGAAAATGACAAGATCTCACCTTTTTAATGGCTGCCTAGTATTCCATTGTGTATGTATACCATATTTTTCTTACCCCCTTGTCTATTGATAGATACTTTGGTTGCTTCCATATTTTGACTATTGTAAATAATGCTACAGTAAACATAGGGGTGCGTGTATCTTTTCAAATTAGTGTTTTATTTTCTTTGGGAAAATACCCAGTAGTAGAATTACTGGATGGTATGATAATTCTATTTTAAATTTTTGAGGAATCCCCATGCTGTTTCCTACAGTGACTGTACCAATTTACATTCCCACAAATAGCACATGAGAGTTCTTTTTTTTCCACATTGTGGCCAATGCTTATTACTTGTCTTTTTTGATTCCAGCCTTCTGACAGGTGTGTAAAATGATTGTGTAAGGTGTTAGATTTCACTGTGGTTTTGATTTTCATTTCCCTGATGATTAATGATGTTGCACTTCTTTCCATGTGTCTGTTGGCCATCTATATGTCTTCTTTCCATTTTAATAGGATTATTTGGGGGATTTTTGGTATTGAGGTGTATGACTTCTTTTTATATTTTGTACATTAACTCCTTATCAAATATATCCCTTACAAACATCTTCTTCCATTCATTATGTTGCCTTTTCATTTTGTTGATAGTTTTCTTTGCTGTACAAAAGATTTTTATTTTGGTGTAGTCCTAATAGTTTATTTTTGCTTTTGTTTCCCTTGCTTTAGGAGACATATCTAGAAAAATGATGCTGTGACTGATGTCAGAGAAGTTGCTGCCTGTGTTCTCATCTAGGATTTTAAGACTCTTTATTTTAAATTGGTTTTTCAAGTGATCTTGGTTTGCAGTCAGATGCAGACACCATACTGTCTCCTATTTGCTTTTTGTACTTAGTGCTTAGTTCATGTATTATAAACTTCTGAGCTCCTAATGTGCCGGAATGCTTTCTTATTTATCTTTTTACCTTCCTGATCCTTGAGTACTGCCACCTAGCACAGTGTTCTGCAAGTACTGTGTTCTCAGTGAGTGTCTAGTGAATGAATGATTGAATGAGTGAATGAACATTCCCCAATAGCTTTCTTCTTGAGGAGCTGAAGAGCACAAACCTCCAAAGTCACATGTTCAAGACCATTTGATTTAGAGAATTTATTTTATAAATATGGTGTCAAATAAACCAGAGAGAGGGAGAGTCCTAGCTTTATCTTGGGAGTTTTTTTGCCTGGAGGATGTTAAGAAATAAATGATTCCTTCTAAGAAGAACTTATGCTTTTCCTCAAAAGATAGATTATTCACCCACCCAACATGGTACATGTGAGTTATTTGTACAATATTTCAAAAACAGCAAATTGATTCAATAGAAAAGGAAACTTTCTATATTATGCTGAAATCTTGCCTTGAAATATAAGCCTTGAAAGAATAAGACCAGGAGCTTCTTTCATACTGGGAGATAGATGCAGTGATACAAATTTAATTTATTGTGTTATGTTTTATTTATCAGGCACTCTGGTTCCGAAGAGTTCAAAAAAACCTGTGCCTGCAAGAGAAGGCGTGGCAAGTCCCCCACTTAGCTTGGATTTTGGAGAGGGGACAATCTAGAAAATTATGGCTCACAGAAAATCTTGGTGCTTGTTTGGCTGTTTACATAATCTGTGCTTCCTAGAGGGCCTTTGCTCCTTTTTAAAAAAATTTTCTATAACTTATTTATTTTGTATAATTTATATCCAAGTTAATTAGCACATGGTGCAAAAATGATTTCAGGAGTAGATTCCTTAATGCCCCTTACCCATTTAGTCCATCCCTCTCCCACAGCCCCTGAAGCAACCCTCTCTTTGTTCTCTGTATTAAAGAGTCTCTTGTGTTTTGTCCCCCTGCCTGTTTTTATATTATTTTTGCTTCCCTTCCCTTATGTTCATCTGTTTTGTATCTTAAAGCCCTCATATGAGTGAAGTCATAGGGTATTTCTCTTTCTCCAACTGACTAATTTTGCTTAGCATAACACCCTCTAGTTCCATCCATGTAGTTGCAAATGGCAAGATTTCATTCTTTTTGATTGCTGAGTAATACTCCTGTGTGTGTGTGTGTGTGTGTGTGTGTGTGTGTGTGTGTACACATATATACACATCTTCTTTATCCATTCATCCATTGATGGACATTTGGGCTCTTTCCATACTTTGGGTATTGTTGATAGTGCTGCTATAAACATTGGGGTGCATGTGTCCCTTTGAAACAGCACACCTGTATCCCTTGGTAAGTAAGTACCTAGTAGTGCAATTGCTGGGTTGTAGGGTAGTTCTATTTTTAACTTTTTGAGGAACCTCTGTACTGTTTTCCAGAGTGGCTGCACCAGTTTGCATTCCCACCAGCAGTGCAAAAGAGAGCCTTTTTTTTCTACATCCTCGCCAACATCTATTGTTGCCTGAGTTGTTAATGTTAGCTGTTCTGACTGGTGTGAGAAACTCACTGTGGTTTTGATTTGTATTTCCTGGATGATGAGTGATGTTGAACATTTTTTCATGTGTCAGTTGGCCATCTGGATGTCTTTTTCAGAGAAGTGCCTATTCATGTCCTTTGCCCATTTCTTCACTGGATTATTTGTTTTTTGGGTGTTGAGTTTGATAAGTTCTTTCTTTATAGATTTTGGATACTAACCCTTTATCTGATATGTAATTTGCAAATACCTTCTCCCATCCTATTGGTTGCCTTTTAGTTTCGCCTATTAGAATAAGTTGTTTTCTTCACTGTGTAGAAGTTTTTTATTTTGATGAAGTCCCAATAGTTCATTTTTGCTTTGGTTTCCCTTGTCTCCAGAGACGTACTGAGTAAGAAGCTGCTGTGGCCAAGGTCAAAGAGTATTTGCCTGCTTTCTTCTCTAGGATTTTGATGGCTTCTTGTCTTAAGTTTAGGTCTTTCATCCATTTTGATTTTATTTTTGTATGTGGTGTAAGAAAGTGGTCCAGGTTTATTTTTCTGCATGTTGCTGTCCAGTTTTCCCAGCACCATTAGTTGAAGAGACTATCATTATTCCGTTGGATATTCTTTCCTGCCTTGTCAAAGATTAGTTGGCCATATGTTTGTGGGTCCGTTTCTGGGTTCTCTATTCTGTTCTATTGATCTGAGTATCTGTTTTTGTGCCAGTACCATACTGTCCTGATGATTACAGCTTTGTAATACATCTTGAAGTCCATCCTTTGCCTTCACTGTAATTTCTGTGGTTGAGGTCCTTCAAGGGGGGGCCTCAGGATTCAGAAAGCCTACAGATGGGTGAGATGGGGAATCTGATTGGCCTGAACTTGATTGGCTGTGGCCTATAAGGCTCAAAGCAGCAGCCCTGAGCAAGTTTGACACCCTATCAAGAATGCTGGGAATTAGGAGCAGTTTTTTTCTCAAGTTCTCAGGCGTCTCTGTTAAGTGAATGTTATTTGCGTTTTTTGGCATCACTAGTGATTTCTGTCTTGAACTTAATTAGAATAGGTTTGAAATCTGTGCTTTGCATCACTGGCAACTGCATTTTTCATTTTTTCTTCTTAAAAAACAAATGCTATGGTTATAATGTAATAAACTATTCAAATTAACATTGTACAGACAAAGAAGGCAATCGTGCTGAAAATCAACCATTGGCAGGTTTGCTGCAGTGCCATGCAATAACTTGAAATGTTTGCTGTCAGCTGAAAGTCAAAAGGCATGGTATAAAAGGTGTGTGGGAATGTCAGTATTTAAAAATACATGCTTCACAAAAGATAAATCCACTGAAAGGGACTACAGCCTGGTTGGAATATAAATATCAGGATTGGCCTAGTTTTTGTCTGTGAGGTTTGGAATAATGGCTACCCATGCCCTAGCCATTTTCTGCCCTGATTCCTATGTCTGTTAATAGCATTATGACTAGTGCTGCCACTGCTACTTCGACCATCACTCCCATCACACTCCTTATTGTTGTATTGCTGGCCCAGACCATCCCACCAAGAGTCCTTGAGCAAGACTGTCTTGAACATAGTCTTCAGAACTATGACTACATTTGGACAAAGCCATGAGAGATTTGATCAGATATTCATTTAATACTTGTGAGGTTTGTGACCCTACCTGACAAGGATATTCAAAGAAGTCAAGATTCAATCCAGTTCAAGTGTCTGTAGAAATAGCAAAGACTTTTAAAAATCTTAAGAACCAGAGAAGAGCATATGGGAGTAATACCAGAGTAGACTTCACTGAGAATTGGGCACTGGGTTTCTTCAATCTCAGGCTTTCAGGGTGAGAACTCTCCATTTTGAGGGCAGTGATATCATGATTCTTAATAGGGCTCAAGTTGTCCCATTAGGGTTGTGGACAGGAATCCATTTGGTGTCTTGGCCAGAGAGCGCTCTAGTCATTAAGAAACCTTACCCACCTTACCCTGCTAAGGAGGTGTCTCCAAAATTATTAGAGAAGATACCCCAAAACAGTTTTGGATGACAGATGATTTCCCTGGTGGGTATGCATCTTTTGAACATTGAAAAAATTCAGAATTAATTATAGAACAGTTTAAGAGACACATACTGTATTTTGGCTGTAAAAAAATCTGAGACATTTTATATTTTAAGCACAAGTAAGGTGATTGGGTAGTGATTTTTGAGCCTGAAAATAGCACTATAGGAAATTTGATACCGTGATGCTCAAGATTTTCAGTTCCCATCAAAAGCTTATCATTGCCACCATTATCTTGGTTATCACTGAGAGATACTTACTAAGTTATACTTGTAAGATAGGCTACTCAGCTCTGACCTCTTTCCTTAAAATCTAGCAGTCCATTTAGCTGGTGAAAAAAAATTGGTGAACTAGTCCAGGTAACATTTTGAAGAGATCAGGTAGAGATATCCTGGAGCACACACTAAACATCATTCCAATTGGCTTTTATTCAGCAGAGACATTCTCTGACCATTGAAGTCACCCTAGAACTCATACCCCTCTCTGCAAACTGACAAATCACATTAAAACATATTAATGATGTTTTTAGGTGTGTCTAACAGAAGCACACACACCAATGGAGCTCCAAAAGTGAGATGATTTCTTGGACTTCAGGAGATGTCCACAAGTCTCTCTTATTCTATTCTATGTTTAGAAAGTTGCTGAAGGGCACAAAATTGAGATATGATAACAAAATGAGTTAAAAGACTTTTCATTTGGGTTTTGGGTACTTTCTAATCGAAAGCGAGGGTTATCGATCTTTTCATTTCAGTTTTTGAAGAACTAAATATTGTACATATGTCAGCCAGAGATAGGACACTTATCAAGCTGACTAGTCATTTTTCATTTCATTAGTCAGCCACATTTACTGGTCATAGAAATGTGCTAAGGAACTTGGGAAATTAGGAAAGGAAGATGGAAGTCTTATCCTCAAATGTAAGTGAATGGAGTTGTCTCTGGACTTTTGTTACAGATTTTGGCCCGTCTTGGGCTCCTGGATTATAAATTATTGGGAAAGGAGGACCTTTTCTTCCATCTCCAACAGTATTTATCCTGTGCTCTGTAGAATACCACTTTCCCCAGGGGAGCCTAACTATCCATGTTTTCTTCCTTGTGGGATAGGAGCACATATGTTTCTCCCCATTTTGCTTATAGCAGGAGTGAGGCTAAGGAAATTGTAAAGGTAACTTTAGATAAATTCATCTGACTCAGAAATTTAAGATTTTGCTGCAAGTAGCAGAAGGAAAAGGGTTATAAATGGCAAATGCAAGGTTTGTTCAATATTAGATTCCTGGGGCACCTGGGTAGTGCAGTCAGTTAAGTGTCCCAATCATTTTTGACTCCAGTCATGATCTCAGGGGTCCTGAGAGGGAGCCCTCATCAGGCTCTGTGCTGACAGCATGGAGCCTGCTTGGGATTGGGCACTGGGTTTCTTCTCTCTCTCTGCCTCTTCCCCACTTGCCCATGCTCTCTTTGTCAAAATAAATAAATAAACATAAAAAAAAGAAATTAACTTTCTAAAAAATATATTGGGTTCTCTATTGTTATAAGCTGTGCATCTTGGAGAGTGTTGGGAGTGTGCAAAGTGATGTCTCTGTGCAGCGATGAAAAAGGGAAACATTATAGAAATTGGTGAGCCTGCACATCTCTCCCAGGACAAAAGAGAATCCCCTGAATTTTCAAAGTGAGGTTTTGAAGTCATGTATGTACTATCTTGAAAGCTGTAGTAAACTAGAAAAAACAATCCCCTCAGACAATAGACATATTTGGTGGAATTCTTGAGAGGGATGCAGTAATTTTATAACTGAGAAAACAAACATAAATATTTAAGGAATGATAAGCTCTCCCAGTGGAAATCTCTTCCCCTTCCCAACATGGTATGCAATTGCCTGCAGGCTTTTCTAGTCAGAGAAGCCACCTGCATCTCTCACCCGGTGAGTATTCAGAAGACTCGCAGCACTTCTGCTAATTTATGTCTGTGTGATTAAGATTTATTGGAGAATTGTGCAATATCAGGATCAATAAGTAGGGACTTTGGAACAGGAGCAGCAGACCCGCAGCAATTCCTCTGGTGGGATGGATGTACAACTTGAGGAGAAGACACATCCCTCTGTCAATTAGGTTTTAGGTTCATGGCCTGAGAAAACAATGAAATCAGTCAGGTATTTAGCAAAGGGGAGTATGATACAATAAAATCTCTCGTAATGAATTTAGCTCAATTCACTTGGAAAGCAAAGGGTAGAGGCCACGAGAGAATGGTTGTATAGTTCAGATTGCTCCGTGATATTATAAATGGGCTTATTGACTATGTCTCACAACAGCTATCTAGAATGTTTCCTTCTAATTGTACCATAGCCAAGGTCTTAAATAATAATTGGGAGCAGGCTATGTGTATAGCTAAAGGCTATACACATAAAGGATAACTTGGAAAATGTTTGTTTTCGTGCCTTTACACTTGAATCTNCGGGAGCAGACTTTGGATGAAAAAGAAAAAGAGCCTGCATTTATATTTACATTAATTTTTTAGGACCTATTTTTGGTTCTTTATTTCTCACTTCTGGCTTATATTGTTTTCTGAAAAAACCTGCGTATATTTCTAAAGGCTATACACATAAAGGATAACTTGGAAAATGTTTGTTTTCGTGCCTTTACACTTGAATCTACTCTGTCTTCAAGACACAGGATGGAAGAAAAATCCTTCATATAGGACTCATAGACTAGACCCTGCTCCCCCCTTCCCCACAGGCTCCGTTTTACTCCAACCCAACCCCCTCTCACCACCCTACTTGCCTTGGCAGTTGATGGTGGTCCTGAAGTGTTGCTCTGGCCTGGCCCATGTAGTAGTGTCCTTTTCCTAGAGTGGCTATTAAAGGAGAATTGGGGTAATACTTGAAGAACCCCCAGGGGAAAGGCCAGCTTCCTATAAGAAGCCTGCCCAGGATCCCTAAATGTTGTTTTTTTGGTGTTTCCAATTGCTCTGTGAAGCACAAAAGAAGCTTTGAGTTCAAAGAGCCTTGAGGTATGTCTGCTTCTAGGAGTTCTATTAATTAGTACAGTTTCCAGGCCAGAGACTCAAGATCACCATTTTTGAGCCATGAATGGATAGTCAGTAGATAACCACCTGTGCTTTCAGACAGATCCAGAGAGAAGTTAGGGAGGTACTGTCAGGGGGATCAGCAATGGTGGTAACCTTGTAGGTTGGGATGATGCACATTCTCTTCGGCGCAAAAGGCTAACCAGGGCCTGGTAAGATTGCCTTTCCTTTGCAAAAGGGAATATTGAGACTCAGGGAGGGACACAGAATTGCAAACAGCATTCAGGGAATTGGCTGAAAATAGGCCAAGTTCCCCCTATTGTACATATGGGGTCAGCACATCAGTTACTGATGTAGCTGACTTGTTCTCCGTGTCAGCCTATCTCAATCTTGACAAGTTCTGTCTGGGAGCTAATGGAACTGAGCTAAACTTAAGTAATAGGTCTCAGAGGTCTTGCCCCAGTGGTGTCCTTGAGCCAGCTTGCACCTACCTGAGTTGAGCCAATTTTGTGCATATCTTTCCAACTCCGTGTTCAATGATAGCATGTTGGTAGCTGGAAATGGGCCACGAAGGGAATATTTATACCATGAAAGCTGGAAAAATGTACAATTCCCAGTTTTTACCTGCACACCATTTTCTTGAGCCCTTCCATTTTGAATGACTGGTCTAGTTTGGAACGAGGAATTCACTTTCCCTTGAGCACGTCTGCCTTTTGCCTCACAATCCTTGCCACTCACCTCCACTCTAATGCCACTCTTATCCTGCTTGCCTCTGCTTAAAGCTCTCTCTTCCCTCTTGATTCTTCCAGCACTTTCCATCTGCAGCAGTCTGCATATTTGCACTCTTTACCTTGCTTCGGTTTGTTGCTGTTGCTGTTGTACTGTATTCCCGGCACCTCCAACTAGAATGTGAGGGTGGGGAGAGTGGGTACTGTTTAAGAGCCTCAGCAATGGTGGTAACAATAGCAGACAGGAGTGGTTCAGTAGGGGGCTTGAACAGAGAAGAAAGAGGTTTGAAAGGCATATTAAGATAATTTAAAGTCCTGGAGTAATACTCATTCAATTTAGATGACAGGAGGGAGAGGACTCTGTGGGTCTCATTCTGAAGATATTCAACTGTTCTCATAACGAGCCTTCCTTATGAGGCTTGCTTAGTGATTTTTTAAATCATCACTGTTGGTTCCCAGTCAGGACTGCTCAAGAAGCAGCTTTCTCTATGGCCAGGAGAGTAAATGTGAGCAAGCAACTATTACTACTTACTTGCTGCACATCCCAGGCGACCCTTCAGGAGGGTTGTGAAATGGAAAGGAGGAGGGAGTAATAGCTAACAACTTCTACTGTTTACCTGCTGAGGGTCTGTTAGCACGCGGTTTTCCCTCAGCTTCTTATACATCACTCTCCTCTTCACCCCCACTATGACAGGCATTTGGGGGCTTTCCCCTTGTGTCCAAAGAGTCCCAGCTGGGCTTTAGCGCTCTGTCTGGTTCCCGGCATCCATAGTCTTGTATCCCAGAAGTCCCTTCTGCTAAAAGGATCCCAGATAAAGGGGAACTATCAGAAAGGATCACCCAGCTAGTTTCCAGAAGGAACTTCAAAGTGGCCTGAGGCACTTGAGCCCCCAGTGGCCAGGTTCAGGTAACTACCAGGTGGGCAACATCTCCTTTGAGTTACACTAAGATACTATGTCTGAGTATAACATAGTTACACTATGGCTTTTCTGGCAACAAATTTGGGCCTTTGCGAAGGCGGTTGTCTTGATGACCTTGTTATGTGTGTCTGTGGGGGTGGGGGTGAGGGTGGAGGAAATGTGCCAGAGAGGAGAGGCAAGTCTAGGCTCTGCTGCCACCCTGGGACTGCCAGTCTCTGCTCACAAAGGCACTGGAAGAGTGTGTGGTTTTGTTCTGCTTCCCAGTCATACTGGCCAGGTAAAACCACCATCCACTAACTCTACTCATATATAGAAGACTCTTTGAAGACAAAAAGATGAGTGGGGGGAGTAGGAATGATCAAAAGGTGAAAACAAAGGAGCGGGTTTATTTTCTTTCCCTGGAGGAGCCTTTCCGTCTTCCTGGAACATGTATTGGTGTCTTACACATAGGTATTGAGATTTTTAAAGCAAAATCTGTCTGCTGAGCAGTGTAAATGCCATTCCACATCACCATTCAAACACAGTAAATTACATTGCTCAACAATGCTCCTCTGAAAGTGGAGTTTTGCTTTGAAAATACTCAAAGGGGATGGGAAGATAGTTGACATGTGGCTTACAAACAAAAGCATTTTCATTTTTCATTAATATTGAATAAACTTTCCCAACCCCCATTAAATAGACACTAGACAAATAGTAAAAAAAATACTGGTAGAAGGGATGCTAAACAATTAGCCTATTCAGGGTACCCACATGGTTTGACCTGGGCTTATGAATGAATGAATGAATGGATGAATGTTGACTTTGTAGAAACATCACTTCTGTCAACTATTCAGGAACCAAACCTAGGGGGAGAGAAATCTCTAGGCTTTGAGTTAAGGTGGTAAAATTCTATGTGTTTTTGTGGAGGGACGGGAAACAGACCTATACAGTATGTCATAATAGTTACTCCTCTTTAAAAAAGAAAAAAAAAACCTTGGAAACTGCTTGATTTTCATTTAGTTTGGTCCTTTACATCTACCTGGGCTCATATTGACTACATAATTTTAAGTGACACGAAATCAATATTCAGAGGAACATAATTCTTGCCAAACACAGATTCTCTACCCGAATTGTCACTTTTGTCTTTAGGTGAAAGCAAATGCTATTTCAGGAAATCATAGTCCTAGGAAAATGATTAAGTCCTCCCCTCTCTTTATTCAGGCATCTGGATCCTTAACACCATAAACGAAAGCATGCCTCGAAGCACAGGTTCTGATAAACATGAGGATTTTTGACATCAGGACACACAGTCCCGTTCCTACATGCTCCGCATAATTGGACAGCATACAATGCTCCTTTTCTTCCTTATGATCCTCTGTATTGCTGTGGAAATCTGCGCAAAACTGTGATAATTGCTATGATTGTGCACTTAACATTCCTAGTTCTACAAGGATGAGGAAAGAGTAGCAAGCTTTGTGGTTTTTACGAAATCTGGTAAAACCTGGGATAGATGGTGGCCAGTTTTAGCCGTTGGTACTACGAGGTTCAGATTTTGAAAAGAACACATTTACCAATGAACTTCTACGCTGACAAATTTCAAGTAACTGTTTCATCTGCCTTTGTTGGAGAGGGGCTTAACCATGCTCTTTGGGCTCCATTATGTGCAGTCTTCTAACCAGGCAGCCCTCTGCTTGTGAGAAGAGGCTACAAGTCAAAAACTGTGGTTTGACTGGCTGCTCTCCCTACCCTAAGCCTAAAGCTCTGTCCAGGGCCAACTACATACTTTGTGGGGCTCATTGCAAAATGAAGATGTTGGGGGTGGGGGACTGGCACCCGGGTGGGTCAGTCAGTTAAGCCTCCGACTCTTGGTTTTGGCTCAGGTCATGATCTCATGGTTCGTGGGTTCAAGCTCCTAGTTGGGCTCTGTGCTGACAGTGTAGGGCCTACTTGGGATTCACCCTCTTCCTCTCTTTCTCCCTTTCCGTCTCTCTCTTTCTCTCCAAAATAAATAAATAAACTTATTTTAAAAAAGAAAGAAAAAGCAAGTTCCCTTGTTGAAAATTTATTAAGAATTTTAAAGCAGTGACAGCAAAGAAGTAAGTCAAACATGGGACCCTTTTAAGCCAGGGGCTCTGCATGACTCACAGATCATAGGCCCGTGAAGCTGGCCCTGCCTCTGACCTTCCTAAGTGAGAAAATACGATCAGAAGGGAAGAACCTTAATTCTCTCCAACACAATTGACATTGTGTGCCAAATGCGCACAAGAAAGAGGTGAGGTTCCATTGAGGGCCCAGGGATCCACTCTTCCTGCCCTTGGTGGAGAGGAAAAGTGATGCCCAAGTGATGACTGGGACGCCTGCCTTCGAGATCCTTCTGATCCTCTGTGTGTGTAACCTTGGAAGCCCTTATCCCAAAGGGACTCTAATTCTAAGATGCCACACTTCTCTTCATTACTTTTCACAGATTGAGAATCGTGGCTTTACCACTTAACAGCAGTTATGACCCAGGGCTGGTGAGTTGTCACCTCTGAGACTCAGTTTCCTTGTTTGTGAAATGGAGATAATACCTCATGGAGTGGTTGCCAGGCTTATATTAAACAACAGACGTAAAGTGGTGCAAAGCAGTGCTTAGTAGGGTTCTGGGCACATGGTCAACTCTCAATAAATGGGGTTATTATCACTATTATTATGGTAACCCCTTGCTTTTGAAAAAGTGTGTGTAGGAGAGAAAAGCGCTCTTTGTGTACTCCCCACTCAGGCCCCGGGGTGACAACTCGGTTGAAGGCTTATGCTACCCCAGTAGGCCTTCTCTGACTCTTTTTTTCCCCAGCTTCTTCCAGCTTAACTCTTTTCAAATGTAGAATCTTTTGAATATGATGAAAGTCCACACGCTAACAAAGCCACTGCTGCCAGCAAGGTCACCCAAGGAGAGGCAGTCTTGTCCTCTGGGCATGCAGAACAACATGCATTTATTCGGATGGGGAGGCTTGCAGGCTGCGCAGGGCACCCTGGCTTAGATTCCCTCTTACGGCCTCTTTCCAAGCCGGGCTGAGGGAGGCTCTTAAAGTCCTGATTCAGCCTGCAGGGGTCATCCAGATCCATTTGTTGGCTTTGCTGGTGACGTCAGACCCTTTCACAGATGCTATGCTGATGGGAGCAGCTGGGAGGCGCTCCCTGGCTCTTTCTGAGGGAGCATGTGGTCCCTGTAGTCATTCTTCCTATCTCCTCATGGAATGGGGGTGGGCATGGAGTTGCTGGCCTGAGTCGAGTCACACCAGCATTTTAGGGCAGTGGAATAACTCTATGTGAAACCTTTCCAATGTCCGCCCTTGCTCCCTCAGGACTGAAAGAATCTCTTTGACCTGGTGCGCCTCCCCTCCCCCACCCATGTGACTTCCCTGGGGCTCTTTGTGGGGATTAGACTTCTCTGCCTCCATAGTCTTCAGGACGCAGTCCTCCTCAACACGAAAGAGTGCTTCATTTCTGCAAGTGGGACTGTGGTTTTAAATTATTTGCACCTTTGCTTTAGTCTTTTAGAGCAGAATGCTGAGTACAGACTCAGCTGAAGGATCTTTGGCCACAGCAACCTTGTCAGAACAGAAGGGAAACTAGCATTTGCCAAGTACCCTCTTGGGTTCCTGACACTGTACTAGGGTTGCCATTATTTCTTAGAAGGTGGAAGTTATTATCTCAATTGTCCAATGAAGAAACCGAGGCTGTTTGAGTATGCTACCCAAACGCGCATAGCTGGTAAGAGGTAGAAACTCTTGAAATCCATTGAAATCCAGTTCGGACTTAGGTTTCTCTCAGTTGCTCTTGTCTCTGCAGACTGGCATCCTCAAATGCGAACATTCATCCGAATGTATGGGGACGCAGCTGCAAGGTAGATACATGTTCTGTATGCACAGACAGGGAGGAGCAGAGAAGGGAGCTTGGTGGGGTGTATGTGCTAGTAACATGTGCAGTATCGAGAGGGCCCAAAAATCCCCCCAGGGCTCTCTGCTGGCATTTGGCTCTCATTAGAAGACAGAGTGACCATGGGGTCCAAGGAACCTTGGGTACTGCCTGGATGTGTAGTTTCTGCCATGATTAACTATCTGAAGAGAAGCAACTAAAAGCAAATATCATGATAGCACTGCCCAGAGACATGGTAGAAAGAGATCTAGACTCTTGTTGTGCATGGACTCAGGAGGATGTAGAAACCAGCTCTTTAATTTGTTTGATGTTTATTTATTTTTGAAAGAGAGAGTGTGAGCAGGAGAGGGGCAGAGAGAGAGGGAGACACAGAATCTGAAGCAGGTTCCAGGCTCTGAGCTGTTAGCACACAGCCTGACGTGGGGCTCAGACCCATGGACTGCAAGATCATGACCTGAGCCGTGTCAGATATTTAACTGACTGAGCCACCCAGGTGCCCCAAAATCAGCTCTTTTAAAATGTAGATGAAGAGCTGAGCCAGATACCCCACCGACAACTCTGGGAACATTGTCTTTGAGGCATCCTAGAAAATGGGGCTGGGACTCCTTGGTAGAGATTCCTTGGACAGCTTGGCATGGCAATACGAGATGTCATAGAAGACCTGGTCATGCCACCCTGAAACAAGTTTCACTCTGCTTTAGAAGAAGGTTCCTACTAAGACCCACACCAGGCCCCTCCTACTGATGGGAGAAGTGACCCCGGGCTCCTGATATCTCCTAGGGTGGGTAGGTTGGGCTGAGAAGCTGACAGGGCTGCTGTAGGTGGAAGTCTCTAGAACTCAGCAGCTCAGAACTATAAGTAATAGGGACTAACACTTCCATTTTAGCTGTTCCATGTTATTCCCGGGTGGGGATGAACTTGGTAGAGGATGGGAGCATCAGTGGGATTTAAAGGTGATGGTTATTTATCCCTGATCTCCCNCATTATACAAGGAAACTGGTATCATAATTTGTTATTTCACATTTATTTGTGCAATTCTTTGAGTGATGTATCTTCCGGCCAGTCTGTTTTCACTCATCATTGATTCCCAATGCTTACTACATTGCCTGCCACATACAGCAAGTGTTAGAATAAATATATTTCTTCAGTGAATGAATTAATGAAAAGTTTTAAAAGCACTAGAAGGGAAGAAAGTGCTTCAGAAATAGTTTAGCATGTCTTTTTCAGTTCTGCTGATTAAGTACACGACAGATACCATAATTACTGGAATTCCAGATAAGAATCCAGAAAATGCTATTTTTTGCAGTGTCATATAAAGACCCCCTTCATTCCTCTTCACTTGCTGGCGATACACTTGTCTCTGAAGGAAATGAGGCATGGGGGCAGTCAATATGCCCTTTTGCCCTGGCTCTGGACTTAATCAGTTATAGGTCCCTGACTGGAGGCATGAGAGTAACCAGGGAAAAGCCAAAAGAAGTAAAATAGATCTTCAGGCTCTGCGTGGGGATTCAAGGTGAAGGCAAACTTTGGGAGGCTGCAAGTAGGAAGATTTGGAAGTTGTCTGTGTGGTTTGAGGAGATCTGAAAGACTAGCTTGACCAAAAGACCTCTTTATTAGCCTAGTTGGAGGCTCACAAATTTCTGTTTATGAACATAGAATTGAAGAGTTTGGGTAATATTTGACTCTTCGGGAAGTTTAATAGTGTAAACATTTTCCCGGGTGAGGTGTGTGTAAGTTGTAAGCACCCTGGACACATAAATTAATTTGATAAGCTGGCCAGCTCTTACTGACGGCACTGAGGTCTTCCAAGGGCCAGAAGGAAAGTGATAGGTAAAACTGAGAGGCGATTGGAGTGTGGGGAGTTTGGAGGTTGGTGGGAGTTGGGAGGAGAGGTTTTGAGGAGGGGGGTCTCACAGAATATTTCTGTGGGGTCAAGTAGGCACTTGGCAGAGAAATATTGCCAGGGTCTAGGCAAATACATGGGTACACTCAAACTGGATATTTAAAAAAAATTTTTTTATTGTTTTTTATTTGTATTTTGAGAGAAAGAGAGTGAGCTGGGGAGGGGCAGAGAGAGAGGGAGACATACAATCCGAAGCAGGCTCCAGGCTCTGAGCTGTCAGCACAGAGCTTGATAGGGAGTTTGAACTCACGAACTGTGAGATCATGACTTGAGCTAAAGTCGGAGGCTTAACTGACTGAGCGGCCCAGGCACCCCTCAAACTGGATATTTTGAGGTGGAGTTTGATAAAGAGGCTATGACAAATGTGTGATCAGGGTAGAGGTAAACCAAACCAGCATAAAACCTTGGGACAGGCACTAACAAGGAGCCAGCTACTCCACTCCTGGCCTGATGGAGGAAGGGGAGGGAGCAGTATTGGACCCTGGAAAGGTAGTGGTAGGAGAGACCACTTATAAACTGTGGTGGATTAAAGACGGTCTAAAATTCTTTGATAGTCCTTTCATCAGGAGTGGGGTCTGTGTTCTCTCCCCTTGACTCAGAGGAGCCTCTATGACTGCTTTGGTCAAGATCATGGTGGAAGTGATGTTGCCCTAGTTTTGGGGCCCCAGCCTTAAGATATTGGCAGCTTCCATTTCCTTCCTCTTGGACCACTTACTCTGCTGGGAGGAAGTCTAACAGCCCCAAGGAGAGGCCCACCCAGAGAGCTAAAGGTCTCTGTTAGCTGCCCTGACTAAGCTCGCCCAGGTGGTAACCAGTACCAACTTGCCAGCCATCTTGGAAATGGATTCTCTAGCCCTAGTCCTGCTGCCCCAGCCTATGCCACATGGAACAGAGTTGACTTTCCTCTCTAAGCCTTGTCCAAATTATAGGCTTATCAATAAAATAAGTGATTGTTATTGTTTTAAGTTACTCTTTGAGGTAAGTTGTTGCTTACCAATCGATACAGGAGTATATATGTTATGGCCTCCGTAGAGATACTCAGATAACTCAAGGTAGCCTGGCAGGATAAACACCCTGGCCTCTCTCTCCTCCTGCCTACTTATTTACTGCCATTGACCTCCACTGGATGAACTCAATGAAAGCCAGAGGACAAGGAAACTATTGATATTGTCCTTAAGGTCAGCACCCTGGGGGAAGTGTGAAGGGGAGATGTTGGGGGTGGTGGGTGGGTGGGGAGGAACACATGGAAGACATCCAGCACAGGTACCAGGCAATTTGAAGTTGGTACCACGGTATTGATTCTGTTTGATAAAACTCAACTGCCCAACTCAGCAGAACACAAACTTTAAAGGCGAAGGCCAGTGTCAATTTTAGAAGGTAGCCAGATATGTGATCAATAAGCTAGAAAGGAGACAAATTTGCTTAAGACATTTCTTTTTTTATTTAAAAACTTTTTTTAATGTTTTTTTTTTTTTATTTCTGAGAGAGAGAGAGAGAAAGACAGTGTGAGCAGGGGAGGATCAGAGAGAGAGGGAGACACAGAATCTGAAACAGGCTTCAGGCTCTGAGCTAGCTGTCAGCACAGAGCCCAGCGTGGGGCTCAAACCCACGAACCGTGAGATCATGACCTGAACCAAAGTCAGACGCTTAACCGACTGAGCCACCCAGGCACCCCTGCTTAAGACATTTCTTCATCAAAAATGTAAAATGTGGCAATGCCCAATGAATGCTGGCCCCTCAGATCAGGAGCCGGGCTGTGGCTGACCTATGCATTCCCCAATTTCCTAAGTGGCTGCCTCAGGGGAGCCCTGGGGAGTCTGATACCTGGTGGAGGACCTGGATTTGCCTTTATGTCCCATAAAATAAATATTTGGGCTTCCAGGGAATCTGGAATAATCTGGGTCAGGAAGAGAGAGATGCTTTCCTAGGGCTGGAAGCCCCAGAGAGGTGGGTAAACCCTGGGTGACCTGGGCAAAATCAAGACCGATATTACCTAGCCAGTCGGAGGCATAAGGCAATGAACCCATCTCAGGAGCTGTGTGCAGAGAAGGAGGAGCCTTTTCAAACCTGCCTTTAGGAGAGGAGGGCTCCTCCCTGGGCTTCAGGGCCAGCCCCAACGCCAGAGTGGTGCTTGCCACTGCCTAGGAGGAAATCTGCAAAGCCCAGGGAGCAGAAGCTTTGGAGAATTGCCCTAGCTTAGAGGGAGGTGGTAGAATGTAATGGTTAGAGCTGGGGTTCAGCTCCCTTCATTCAAATCCTGACTCTGCCTCTTACTAACTGTATAACCCTGCTGAACTCCTCTATGCCTCAGTTTTCTCATCAATAAAATGGAGATCCCAGTGCATACAATGCACAGATGTTGTGAAGGATAAATGAGCGCCTGCCATGCATGTAGGGAAGCAGTGGGATGAAACGGTTGAAGAGTATGGGCTCTGGAGCCAGACGGCTGGGTTTGAATCCTGAGTGTACCACTGACAACATGCATGATGTGGGGCAAGAATCTCTCTGTCGTGGTGTCCTCTTTTGTGGGGGTAATAACAGCACCTCCTTTATTTGGCTGTCATGAAGACTAATGAGTTCATCTAGGTGAAGGGTTTAAATGTATATATATATGTATTTAATGTTTATTTTTGATAGATTGCAAGCAGGGAGAGGTGGAGGGGGTGGTGTACAACAGAGGATCTGAAGCAGGCTCCGGACTGACAGCAGCAAGCCTGACACGAGTCTCAAACTCATGAACTATGAGATCGTGACCTGAGCTGAAGTCGGATGCTTAACCGACTGAGCCACCCAGGCACCCCTAGGTGAAGGGTTTAGAGTGGTTGGTGGCTGCACTTAGGGAGCACTCCCTTGGCTGTGAGGATCCCGAGGCCTGCCTCATCCCAGCGTGAGTGTTTGGGGCCTATGGTAACAGTATTTGCATTCTGCTGGAAGCACTAGCTAGAGGGAAGAATCCAGGAGCTCAGTTCAGATTTAGCAGGAGATCCCTGACTGCCCAGCCTCCGGGCAGGTGGCTCTGTGGGAGGATGAGCTGTCTGTTGCCTTCGGTTGTGGCCGCTTGGACTTCTTTGTTTTCTGCGCTGTTCCAGTCTTATCTTAGCTTCTAGGCTGTCCACCGAAGACATTATTCCCCTCCCACTGCCCCCAGCGGCACTCTCAGACCCAGCTGGGCAGGACAGGGCTGCCACAGCCAGTGTGGGGTGACGGATGGCTCACCCAGAGCTGGGCTTCCCTTCTGCCCTGGGGCCTGGTTGTGGAAAAAAAAGCAAATGAAAAATGGTAGCAATAAAGAAGATTGTCTCTGGTAGACAATGCTGTTTTGCTCCCAGGTAAATGATGTGACTTCGGCCCAAGACCCAGGAGTCTGGAATCAGAGCAACCTGGTTCTCTTTCCAGCTTCTGGAAACTACCTGTGATATTGCTACTCTCCTGTGCCTCAAGTATACCCTTCCTTAAGTTAAGATCTTGCCTTACAAAGGCCTCATCACGATTTGCCTGCTCCTGAGTAGCTTGCTTTGATAGACTCAGGGAAGGACTGTGGCTGAGACCCACAGCAGCTACTCGTAAATATTCCAGAAGACCAGCAGGCAGGAGAGAAGACTCAGTCTTGGCCCACGCTGACAGGCTGGAGGAAGTCACATTAGTAGTTAGCTTCCTGGGGCCTCTTTTTATAAAATGAAGTTAGCGTGAAGTGGCTTTGGGAAGTGTCCTGAGGCTAATGAAGTCCTTGGAGAGTGTGCTAAGGAATATCAGGTGGTGGTATTTATTGTTCTGACAGAACAGTAACGCCCATTAGATCTTCTGATTTTAAGGCCTGGGAGTGGTCATCCTTAGGTGGTTAGTTCTTCCTGCTTCTACTCCTCCCTCTTTCCCTTCTCCAAAGATCAGGAAGATTCTCAGGAATGGTTGCCCCTTGGACTGGTGGAGGAGCAGGAATTCTGGGAAGAGAGCTGTTCTAGGAGCCTGGCCGGCCCGTGAGATATAGTGAGTTTTCCTCTGGGGGTGAGGCCTCTGAGAACCCAAAGAAGGGCTGCCCTCATCTTCCTTACCCGGGCTGACCTGGAAAAACGGCAAACCACAATTCATGCCCTGTTTCTTTGCTCTGCCCTTTCTTTAAAAAAAAAAAAAATTTTTTTTTAATGTTTATTTTTGAGGGAGAGAGGCAGAGCACAAGCGGGGAAGAGGCAGAGAGAGAGGCAGACACAGAATCAGAAGCAGGCTCCAGGCTCTGAGTTGTCAGCACAGAGCCCAATGCGGGGCTTGAACCCATGAACCCCTAGATCATGACCTGAGCCACCCAGGCGACCCCCTTCCCCCCGGCCCCTGCCCTTTCTGTAAAGTAACTTTCCTCCGGAGTAGGCAGAGCTACTGTCCCAGTCTCCATCTCACATCCCGTGTGATGAAAGACGTAGCACAAAGCACATTAAAGAAGCTTATAGCTTCTAACGTCCAACCCAAGAGCGTGACTGCAAAAGAAAGCCATGCTGCTAAACTGCAACTTTCGCAGGTAAAATGTTCAGTCAGCCACCAGAGGGTGCCCACAGAGCTCTCTGAAAATGACCAAAACCTGAAGAATTAGGGCAGAAAGACAATTTCCACTGCATGTAAGACCAAGACAAACTAGAGCTCGCCCACACCTGACTCGAGCAGATGCAAGGCTGGCTAAGGAGCCAGGAGGCGGGGAGGAGATTGGGTGGGGGTGAGAGACGTTCCCTGAGTTTGAGCTACACAAGTTGCTTCTTGATTTCCAATTGGCAACTGCACTAGCCCTTGGAGGGCTGGCTCGGGGTGATGTTCCTTCCTTGGCAAAACTCCCTTCCCCACCTCTTCCCCATCCTTGTGTTCAAAGGAAATGCAAATACATGTAAATATTAGCCTAAGCCACAGGCTTCTTGGAAGGTAAGGCACTGCCCTTGCTGCTGCTGCTGCTGCTGCTGCTTAGAAAAAAAAATCCTATAATGCCAGTGAAAGGACAGATTTTCTGAGCCACTGCTCCTGCACCGGGGGGTGGGGGGCCTCTGAAAGAAGAACCGGAGAAGCCCTGGTTCTCTGAAGAGAGAGCCTTGTGTGGAGCGTGCCTGGAATGAGAGGAGCAGAGGCAGGCTCCTACGCTCTCCCCGGCGAGGCCTGCCAAGCAGGCGATGTCTGGCATCCCTGGATCTCCAGGGCCTGGCACAGTGACTGACACACAGTAGGTGCCTGTGGGTGTTTGTTGAATGACTGAGTGGGTGTTTGTTGAATGACTGAGTGAAACGAAGTAAGCCCGAGTGGGTGGGTCACTGCCTGGGCTGGCTGAGAGCTTTCGTGGGGTGAGAGGAGAATGGGGAAAGGGGTGGATGGGGGTGGGAGGGTAACTTTCCAGGGAGGAGAGATCCCGTGTTCTCGTCTGCGTCCACCTCAGGCCTTTTCTTTGGATGTTCGAGACTCCAGAACAGAATGTTTTGACTTTGTCCTAATGCTGGTCAAACCACCCAGTGGCCCTATTCATTCGTAGAGTCTACTCTCTCACAGTTACAGAGCAGTGACGGGGACCCTCAGGGCACCCGGTCTCCTTTAGTCATTCCTTGGTGAACTGGGTACGTAAATGTTGGAGCAAGTGAGCACATTAAATACTGGGCAGGGGCTTTGGCTCTCTGGAAAACTAGCTAGTGTGGAAATGGGCTTATGCATTGGTTACTGGGCAATTGGGCCATTGATCTTTCTGGACAAGTGCAGGCAGTATGTGTATGTATGCCGTGTGTGTGTGTGTGTCTGCAAGCATGAATATGGGGTGCAAGGATGCCTTGCCCTTCATGTAACAAATTACCACAGGCTGGGTGGCTTGAAATAACGGAAGTGTATTCTCCCACAGTTCTGGAGGCCAGAAGTCTGAGATCAAAGTGGCAGCAGTGTTGGTTGCCGCTGGAGACTCTGAGGGGGAATCTGTTCCATGCTTCTCTCCTTTTCCGGTGGCTGTCGTAATTCTTGGTGTTCCTTGGCTTGTAGATACATTGCTCCGTTCTCTGCCTTTGTCTTCACACGGAGTTACATGGTCTACAGTTCTTTGCTTCCGTCCCTTATAAGGACTTGTCATTGGATTTAGGGCTCACCCTAATCCAGGATGATCTCACCTAAAATGAATCTACATTCTGAGGTTCTGGGTAGATATACCTTTGTGGGGAACACTGTTCGACCCAGTACAAACAAGATACAGCTGTGTTCATTGTTGGAGCCCACTACTGATGGGTCATTGCGTGTGCTTAAATGAGGAACAAACCGAGGTCCTGAGAGGGAGAGAGATGGATTTTGTTTTTGAAAGAATTTCATGTTTCAAAAAAAAAAATGAAGTCCTTGTGGAACAAATATGATTTAAGATTGTTTTAAATTTGAATTTCATATTGAAATGGGAGAAAGAAAGCATACCTTCCCTGCCTTGGTCTCTTGAGGTGTTAATTGATGTAATTAGTCAATTGTAAATAGTTCAGTTTGGTGAGAAGGTTTGTTGTTATTGTTGTTGCTTAAAGTTTATTTATTTTGAGAGAGAGAATGTGTGGGAGCAGGGAAGGGGCAGAAAGAGAGGGAGAGAGGGAGAATCTTAAGCGGGCTCCGAATATCAGGCTGTAAGTGCAGAGCCCAATGTGGGGTTCGATCTCACAAACCAGATCATCACCTGATCCGAAATCAAGAGTCAGATGCTTAACCAACCAAGCCACCCAGGTGCCCCATGTTGGTTTTATTCTGTTTTGTGTCTTGCAATCATTGAGGCCACTGGTGACCTTAGCAGGAGCAACCACCACGTGGTTAACATCCGTGGGTTGGGGTTGAGGACTGAATGGAAGTGAGAGGATTATTAGTGTAGATATCTTTTTGCAAGAAGCTTGATGGTGAAGTGAGAAAAAAGATGGAGTCGTCTCTGAGATGCGATCTGTGACCTTAGGAGGTTAATTAGTAATCTGCTATTTGTGCTTGTCACAATTAAGGTTAACTGCTGCCAGAACTCCTTCAGATTGGTATCCTCTGATGATGTCTCTTGAACAGTGCAGGCTGAGGTTGCTAGCCAATCCAAAGCTTACCCTCAGGTGTCTTCGTGTCCTGGGTGAGGCAGCGGCTCCCCACCAAATTCAACAGCTTGATAGACCCTCAGTGTGCCAGCCCAATGCCCTCTCTGTCCTTTGTACAGTGTCTCCCCTGCCTGGGTCTTCTTCCTCTACTACCTGATTATCTTTTAAAGCTCAGCTGGCATATTTCCTGTTTATTCTACCCTTCCCCCATGAAGTTGCTCATTCGTTAGAATCCCCATAGCACCCTTAAGTTACATACCTGGCACTTGTCCTGAGAAGCATGATCAGCACCAGTGACCTGTTTCCATTACTACCTGAATCCAGGTTATGTGCAGTAGACATGCTCTTCCAAGGGTGGAGCTGGTGGGCCTGACGGTACTCACGTTCCTGTTGCCAGAGGTTGATTCAGGAATGGGCATGTCCTCTAATTCTGGCCAATGAGACACTGGAGACTTCTGAGAAATGTTTCTTGCTCCAGAGAGAACAAAAGAGATGTTGTCTCTTCTTTCTCAGGCTCTCGTCATGTCTGGAAATACTGAAGCCATCTTGCCATCAGCTTGAGATGGACTTGAAGCCTGAGGATGGCAGAAGAGAAAGATGGTAAGAGCCTGGGTCTGTAATCACATACCCGGCCCACTGAAACTACCTACACAGCTCTCTGCCCCTTAAGAATTACAATTATTGCAATGAATGCATTTCCTTATTGTTTAAAGATGCTTGAATCTGTTTCTGTGACTTGAATCCAAAAGCATCCTAACTGAAACAACTTGCCATATAATAAATATTTGTCAAATATAACTTGATTTTAAAGTGATGGCCTTCAAAACAAAAGAACATGTTCCCTCAGGCCTTGTCAGGCACTAGATTTGGAAAAGTAAAATATGGTATTCCCGTGGTCTTCTCCTTATAGGCCCAAGGTTATTCATTTATTTGACTATGCCACTCAGATGATGGAAGCAAAATTTCTTTTCCTGGAAGATTAAGAAAAAATTGGTCATGAGCTATTTGAGGGAACGTAAACAAAGTTATAAGACACAGAGAAGAAACCTCATTTCCATTGGATCTCTGACCCAAAGGAAAAGTCGCTTTGGGGAGATATATAAGTAAAGCTTTTAAAATGGAAGTACACTTAATTACAGTTAAGTTCTTTTTTTTTCTTTTTTTTTTTTTTGTCAGGTTATGCTAATATACAGTGGAGTCTTAGCTTCAGGAGTAGAACCCAGTGATTCATCTCTTACATAGGACCCCTAGCACTCATCCCAAAGAGTGCCCTCCTTAATGCCTGTCACATATTTAACCCGCCCCCATCAACCCTCAGTTTGTTCTCTGTATTTAAGTCTCTTCTGGTTTGCCTACCTCTCTGTTTTTAACTTATTCTTCCTTTACTTCTCTTGTGTTCATCTGTTAAGTTTCTCAAATTCCACATATGAGTGAAATTATATGATATCTGTCTTTGTCTGACTAACTTATTTCATTTAACACTGTTACCCTCCAGTTCCATCCACGTTGATGCAAATGACAAGATTTCATTCTTTTTCATTGTTGAATAGTATTCCGTTCCATTCCACATCTTTTTAATCCATTGATCAGCTGATGGATATTTGGGCTCTTTCCATAATTTGGCTATTGTTGATAGCGCTGCTATAAACTTGGGGTGCACGTGCCCCTTCAAAATAGCATTTTTGTATCCTTTGGATAAATTCCTAGCAGTGCTATTGCTAGGTCATAGGGTAGTTCTATTTTTAGTTTTTTGAGGAACCTCCACACTGTTTTCCAGAGGGGCTGCACCAGTTTACATTCCAACCAGCAGTGCAGGAGGGTTCCCCTTTTTCCACATCCTTACCAACATCTGTTGTTTCCTGAGTTGTTAATTTTAGCCTTCTGAATGGTGTGAAGTGGTATCTCATTGTGGTTTTGATTTGTATTTCTCTGATAATGAGTGATGTTGAGCATTTGTTCATGTGTCTATTAGCCATCTGGATGTCTTCTTCGGAAAATTCTTCTGCGCATTTCTTTACTGGATTATTTGTTTCTTGGGTGTTGAGTTTGGTAAGTTCTTTATAGATTTTAGATACCATCCCTTTATCTGATAGGTCATTTGCAAATATCTTCTCCCATTCCATTGGTTGCCTTTTAGTTTTGCTGATTGTTTCCTTTGCCGTGCAGAAGCTTTTTATCTTGATGAAGACCCAGTAGTTCATTTTTGCTTTTATTTCCCTTTCTAATTATAGTTAAATTCTAAAAAATTAAAATAGGGTACCACTGGCTCATGAGGAGTGAAATGAAACAGAATCAATATCAAGAAGTAGTCCCCAAAACATGGAGGGATTTAGCATATAATAAAGGTCTCATTTCAAATCAGTGGGGAAAACTAGTTGTTTATCAATGCTGTTGGACAACATGATAGCCAGCGATAACAATAAATACATAAATAAAATTGGAACCATACCTCACAATTTACAAAATAAATTCTGAATGGGTCAAAGATTTTAAATATAAAAATGTGAAACCATAAAAATATGAAAGGAAATATGGACTATTTTCTTGTATTTCTGACTGAAGAAAACCTTTTAAAATATGACACAAATTATAGCAGTTATAAAAGATTGAAAAATTCAAACATGTTTTTAAAAATGTGCAGCAAAAACAAGCATAAGTGGAGTCAAAAGTCACTGGACAAGTTGGGAAACATATTTGCAGTTTATTCCTACATAACCAGTAAGAAAAAGACCAACAGCACAATATAAAAGTGAGTAAAGGATATTGTGTTAGGTGACATAGATTGGCAGTTTGGAAGTTATCTATCAAAATTAGAAATATATACATAATCTTTGATTCAGAAACTGTATTTATATGAATTATTTATAATAATTCTATTAGTAGCAATTCTATTAAATTACAGACATATTCATAGTTTTGGAAATCACTTATTGAACAAGGTTATTCATTGCAGCATTATTTGTAGCATCGAAGAATTGGAGATGACCACTAATGGGAGAGAAATAACCACTAATGGTTAGACAAATGGTATTATGTTAATATAATGGATGACTCCTTGTCATGGAGGAAGATCGAGGAGCTCTTTGTGTACTGGTGTGAAATGATCTCTGATACATACTAAGTAAAAAAAAAAAAAAAAGTAAGGAATGGAACAGAATAGTAGGTTACCATTTGTATAAATAGAAGATGGCGGGAGGTACTTTGCACAAATTTACTTGTATATTTCTGCAAGGAGAAGTAGGAAATTAGGGACACTGAAGCCTCTGGAGGGGAACTGGAAGGCTGGAGTATGTGTATGAAAGGGAAGCATCACTGTGTAAAATTATATGCCTTTGATTTTTGAACTGTGTGAATGCATTACCTATTCCAATTCCAAACCAAATAAATTAGACTAAAAAGGTATTTTGAGGGGTGCCCGGGTGGCTCTGTCTGTTAAGGGTCCTACTCTTAAAAAAAATTTTTTTTAATGTTTTATTTATTTCTGAGAGAGAGAGAGAGGCAGCGTGAGCAGGGGAGAGTCAGAGAGAGGGAGAGACACAGAATCCGAAGCAGGCTCCCGGCTCTGAGCTAGCTGTCAGCACAGAGCCTGATGCGGGGCTTGAACCCATGAACCGTGAGATCATGACCTGAGCCGAAGTCAGACGCTTAACCATCTGAACCACCCAGGTGCCCCAAGGGTCCTACTCTTGATACAGGCTCAGTTTGTGCTCTCATGGTTGTGAGATCGAGCCCCACGTTGGGCTCTGCACTGAGCATGGACCCTGCTTGGGATTCATTCTCTCTCTCTCTCTCTCCCTGCACCTCCCCTGCTAGTGCTCTCTGTCTCTCTCAAAATAAGTAAATAAGCTTGTAAAAAAAGATATTTTGAAAGCAAGGAAGAGAAATAGAAAAGCCCTCAATGCTTTAAAAATGAAAACTGAAAATAAGGAACTGTAAATCTAATTGAGTAAATGTGGGGCACCCCTATCCAGCGTGAGTCAGGCCCAGCATCTCCACCTTCTGCAGCTCTCTACCGACCTCAGTTAGGGTGGGGTTTCATTTGCCAGCCCTAAGCCCTCTCCCTACCACTTCCCGTTCCTCCTGCCCCAAGGTCAATCCCCTACTGGGGATAGACCTCTATGCTTCTGTCTTCTTCATACCCAGGGCAGAGCACTAAGCTGAGGGCATCCTACTTTTCGTGGTTGGGCACAAGTGATGAGTTCAATTGTTTGTCTGAAGGGTGGGAGAGTAGCTGAGACCCTTAATTTTGGAAAATTAGACTGAGGCAGAAGAAAATGAAAGCTGGTAGGATATAGGAGGTTTTCACCCACAGAGTATTGTAACAGGGTGGGTGAGGGAAACAGTAATAAATCATAGAAAGGAGAACCACCTGCTTGCCACACTTTGGCTGGATTTTTCTCTTTCCAGAGTTCTATAGTTGATGCCTTATTAACATCAGAGGGGATCTGATGACTTGTCGTATTCAGTCCTGACTATTGAAATGAAAAGGATAGAAAATGAAAAGTATGGAAAATGAAAATCAATTGCATTGTCTAATTTTAGTCAGCCCATTCCTGGAGCATATTGAATACTACTTTGGGTTCTTTCATTGTTCAGGTTATTAATAACAAAGAACCAAAGTATTTCACATTCCTAAAGAGTCTTTCATCTCAAAGGAGCCAATGTAATTCACTAATTCAGTTACCTGAACTACATTTGGTAATTATTTGAGGATCACTTCACCCAGGGGTGAATTTCAACGAGTTGTGTGACACCGCCAACAGTCACTTCATTCTCCAGTCAGTGCAAAAGAAAAATGAATAACTAATGGGATGTCCTCCTGAAGGATTTGCCCAGTGAAAACTTCAGGGAGATGGACGCTGAAAGAATGTAATTAACTGCCCGAAATTAGTACCTCCACTCTTACTCAAGGTTTCCTGACCTCTTTACTAGATTCAGGGTGGAGAGGTGTCTTATCTCACAACAGGGCTCTCTTGCAGTCAAGAGACATGTGAACAGCAATCACTCTGTTGCTATATTTTTTTGAGTGGTTATAAATGGTCCTGTATTTTTAATTTGTTGCCACACATTCACTGTAACAATATAGAAATGCAATTAATTTTTCTGTTGTTACAATTGCTTTTTGTATGTTGATCTTGTATCTGCGATCTTGCTGAAGTTACTAGTTTGAGGAATGTCGTTTAGGATTCCCTGGGATTTCTGTGTAGACCATGATGGCATCTGCAAATAGGGGCATTTTTAGTTCTTTTATCTGTATGCCTCTATTTTCTTTTCTTGCCTTATTGAGCTGGCTAGATCACAGGAATAGCAGTGGTAAGGGCAGACATTTTTGCAGACATCTTTACCTTGTGCCTGTTCTTTGGGGAAAAACATTCAGTCTTTTACAATTAGAAATAATGTTAGCTATAGGGTTTTTTGTTGACATTCTTTATCAAATTGAAGAAGCTTCCTGCTATTCCTAGTTTTCTGAGTTTTTTTTTTTAATTACGAATAGGTGTTGAGTTTTTATCAAACGTTTTTTCTGCATCAATTGATACAGTCACATGAATTTTCCTCTTTATTATTATGGGTGACTACATGGATTGACTTTTGAACACTGAACCAGACTTGCCTCCTGCGAATGGCAGTTATTCCAATACTGTCTATTTTAAAGTTCATTTATAAGGAACAGTTCCTCAGTTATTTGGGGGTGGGGTGGGGAGAAAAGAGAGGTTAAGTAGCTGGTATTCTTCCTGCCAAGGGCATGTGGCTTGATCGACTTTACTGAATCCAGTAAGACTTCTTTCTCTCTTTCATCACCTCTCTACTATTACCCAGAGGTCAGGAAACTGCGGATAGCATGACAACTGCCCATTACCCTGAGGCTAGTCACTAGAAAGTATAACATGGAGTCTGGCCACTGCAAAAGCATCTGTTTGTGGGACCAGGCTCATCAGTCACTGCTGTCCCAGAAAGAATGATCTCCACTTCCCTTCTGCATGCCAGATAACATATGAGTAATTTTAATGGCAGAAGACAATGACGTCTAACCCCTAGAAGAGGGGCGCCTGGGTGGCTAAGTCAGTTAAGCATTTGACTTCAGCTCAGGTCACGATCTCAAGGTTCAGGAGATCAAGCCCTGCATCAGGCTGTGTGCTGACAGCTCAGAGCCTGGAGCCTGCTTCAGATTCTGCGTCTCCCTCTCTCTCTGCCCCTCCCCCACTCATGTTCTGTCTTTCTTTCTCTGTCTCTCTCTCTCAAAAATAAACAAACATTAAAAAAAATTTTTTAACGCTAGCAGAAAAGGAGTCAGGAAAATATGGTTTTAAGCCTTTCAACCCTTGTGATCCAGAGAGGAGCATAGAAACAGGCAGAAATAGATGCCAAAGGCCTAAAGACAGATTTTAGCACTTTCATCTGCCTCATTGAATCTGATAGGAAACAGAGACCTTCCATCTACTCTTCTTAATTACTCTATTTTTTCTCTTAAAATTGTTTTTATAAATAGTTTATTGTCAAGTTGGTTTTCAAGAACACCCAGTGCTCATCCCAACAAGCATTTCTCTTAAATTTTAATGTCCTCTTTCCACTTTTATTTCCCCTCATCATCATTCAGAAACATATTCAGAAGAATATATTGCAAATGTGAACTTAGGGTGGGGAAAAAGAGGTGAGATGCAATGCAAATAGGATATCTTAATGATCTATTTGAATGTGTGGAGATATTTGAGAAGATAAGAAAGAAAGAAAGAAAGAAAGAAAGAAAGAAGGAAGGAAGGAAGGAAGGAGGAAGGAAGGAAGGAAGGAGCTTGACTATTTCCAGAAGGGTCTAAATTTGGGCAACTGGGAGTGGTCTAAATGGGCACATAAGTAGGCTGGAGATAGTGTGCAGAGTGAGCAAGAGTTAATTAAAGACAGGGCTCATGAAAGACCAGGGGCTCAGTAAGGCACACATGACTCCAACAGAGTGCGAGGAATAGATGGGCAATGATCCTGTTCAGAGAAACAGCCAAGGACTTGAGTAGGACAGCTGTAGCTTAGCTGGCAAGACAAAGTTGAAATCAAGTCATTTGGGAAGGAGGATTTGGAGTCAGGGTCTGGGATTGCCCAAGGGCCTCTGACTGAGCAGGCAACCGTCCTCAGCTGCTGCTTATGATTTGAGGTGACCTAGTGTGAATAGGAGGCTTCAGTAATCAGTGAGGCTTGGTGTATCACTTTTGGGGGTCTGAAGGGATTTCTGTGGATGGGTGAGGGGCTCAGCCAGACCGATGCTGATTTCCAAGACCCCAAGATCTTTGTACTTTAGCTCTTTCCCCAGGCCCAGGTGAGATGTTCTGCTAAGAGAGAGCTTAATTAGAAGTCAAAGTTGTGTGAAAGGCCCAGGGATGGACTTCCTTCCTTCCTCCTTCTCTCCCTTCTTCCCTTCCCTTCCCTTCCTTTCCTTTCTTTCCCTTTCCTTTCTCTTCCTTCTCTCCCTCCCTCCCTCCTTCCCTCCTTCCCTCCTTCCTTCCTTCCTTCCTCCCCTTTTTTCTATTTCTCTCTTTCCTTCCCCTTCCTTTCCCTCCCTTTCCGCTCCTAAAAAACCCAGTTGGGAATTTTTTCCCATGTGGAAGACTACTGAACCTTTGAATAAATAGTACATTAAGTCTGATGGATTAGAGAGGTCAGGACTATGGAAGGTAACAAGAGCCAGAGTAACAAAATACCTTCCTTCTGGACACAGTTCCCTAGATTCCTCTAATCTTTATGTAACACCTCAGAGCACAGATGTGCACAGTTCTCCAGCTCGTTAGTTATTCTTCAGGGGGTTAGAATGCAGCTTGAATGTGTTGAGGGTGACTGATTTTATTTCTGTATGGATCAGGGCATTTTGCCCTGCTTGGTGGCCCTAGACTTCTCCTCCGAATGGCGTACAAGTGTGGGATATTGGTCACAAGAAGCTTCAAACTGGCAACATCAGATCCATTGGTGAGGTTAGAGAAGTATAATCTTAGGAGCAGTGATATGCCCCGTGTCCTTCACACATGTGAAGGACTAAACGTTTTTTCATGCCAGTGATTTTCAAATTCTTTTGCCTTTAAATTCTCCCCCCACCCCCATCCAAAAACAATCTTACTTGGAAACTGAATATAAAAATCAAATGGAAGAGGAACTATTCTGATTGAATATTGGTGGCATTCAATACCCATGTATTTATCCCCTTACTCCTTTGGACTATCTTCAAAAATTTTGCAGGGCTTCAGTAAACAGAATATTAAAATCATTGTATTAAATATTCTTTAACTCTGGTTAATACTCTTAGTCAGTTTTAAAGAGGAAGAAACTGAGGCACAAAGGGGCTAATCACCTTACTTTGCCATGATCATGCTGTGTACCTTTATCAGTTAAGAACTGTACTTAGATGATCTGAAAATTGGTTTAAGCAAGATAGAACTTTGTTTCCCTCTCATCTAATGAGATGGCTCAGTCAGTTAAGCCTCTGACTCTTGATTTCAGCTCAGGTCATGCTCAGCGCTAGGTGTGGAACCTGATTAAGATGCTCTCACTCTCTCTCAGCGCTGGGTGTGGAATCTGATTAAGATGTTCTCTCTCTCTCTGTTTCTCTTTCTCTCCCTCTGCTCCCCCCTTGCTGAAACACTCATGTATTCTCTCTCTCTCTCTCTCCAAAAAAAAAAAAAAAAAAAAAAAAAAAGATGTCCAGAAGTGGGCAGTGTTGATGCCATGAGATTTTGGGAAACCCAAGGTCTTCGTAGCTCACCATTCCAAAATCCCTAGGGTGAATCGTCATCCCATGTTTATAGTATGGTTTCTACAGCTCCAGCCGTTTGATCAGCATCTAGAAAGTAAAGAAAGAAGAACAGAAAGGACCTGCCATTTGAGTTAGCCCCTTCAAAGGGGGCTTTCTAGGAAGCCTCACCGTCTTTTACTTACATCTGACATAGTCATGAAAAGACTGATGCTGGGCATTCTGTCAGTCCTGGCAACATGGGAGCTTTGACAGTGAGGAAGAGGAGAACCGTTATTGGGTGGGTAACTAATGGTCCACCACAAACATGATGTCCTTGCCCTTTAAGTGAGCACATGCCTTGGATTTCGGATTAGTCTCGATTGGAAATAACCTGCCTGTTCTCCTTCTAAACCCACAAAATCAATATTTTGGCACCTAAATGTATGTTTTTCCGATTCAGAAGAGGCTCAAATATCCTTTGTCAGCTTCATGTGTCCTGAATTTTATATAACTGAATTTGTCATTTGCTCAGGTTGCTAAACAGGTGTCATTTTTTGAAATATTGTACACGTTTTGGATTCTCTTCAGGTGGCAGGTGGAAAGGTATAGTCAGGTGGGGTTTGTGACCAAAAGTAAGAGCCAGATTATTAATCCCCATCCTCTGACCCTTTACCGCATGAAGGTCTTCACTAGTTTCTCAGTGAGATATTACATTCCCTATAGGCTTAGGAAAGCATCCAACCTATCATGGGTGAGGGGGCACTGTTGGTGAATACTGAGCCACCACTGCCTGTGGTGTGGTGTAGAGGATGAATACTAGACATGGACTAAAAAGATCTGGACTCAGCTCTGCCCCTTACCAGGGGCCTAGCTGTGACCCTCAGGCAAGCCCCTTCCTTCAGCCAGGCTTCAGTTCCCTCTTCAGTAAAAAAGGGGGTTAGACTAGATGAGCTCTGTGGACATTGTCAAGTCAAACATTCTGATTGTGTCTTCTGCTCCCATCCCCTTCCCTTGCCCCCATTTGGATTGGAATGTGACCCACAAATGCTGCCAGCCACTGTGCTGGGGCTCTGAAAAGTCACTTGTCCCTTTTCTTCGAGATAGAATTATGACAAAAAAACCCCAAAAACCAAAAACCAAAACAAAACAAAAAATCCAGCCTGTTTTCTTTAAGTTTCACTGAAGAAGATTTGTTTGCCAGACTCTAGGGGGTTTTCTTAATGCAAGTCTTTAACTAAAATGTTTCCAGTTGTAATTTAGAGCCTGTTTGCTTTTGTCCTGTTGTTTGTATCATTCTTGTCTGGCTATTCATAGGAAAACTTCAGAGAAAGTCAAAATTGCAATGGGATGAGACACATTTTCCAAAAGAAGATATAAGATCCATTGTCTATTCATGAATTCACGTATTAGCTAATTCATTCGACCAGGAAACCTGGGTGCCTACGTGCAAGTCACTGCACAGAGGTGTGGGCTTCCACCCTGACCTGGCCTATACTATAGATAACAGTGCCATTAGGTGTCAGGCCCTGCCCCATGCGTACCACATTCATAGTTAATCTTTACAACAACCATATGATATAGGCATTTATTATGAAAGTCAATTGCTTTTGTCTGCCCCATCTTAGACTGGAGGGGCTACCACAATACCCCTTCCTTAATCATTTTATTTACCTAATTTGGGGGCACTTATGCACTAGGCATTAGGGTTATGACAAAACAAGAGAGAAAGGGTTTATCTGACAGTCAATCTGTTAATCATAATGGTCCCAGCTACTCCCAAATATGTGACCCAAGCTTGGCTCATCATGCAACTTTGTGGGTTGTTTTTTTTTTTTGTTTGTTTGTTTTTTGTTTTTTTTTTTTTTTNGTCCCAGCTACTCCCAAATATGTGACCCAAGCTTGGCTCATCATGCAACTTTGTGGGTTGTTTTTTTTGTTTTTTTGTTTGTTTGTTTGTTTTTTTTTTTTTTGAGAGTGATTGGGTTGGGGGTTGGGAGAATGACACAAGTAGGGCCAATTAGGGTTTCATATACCATATGATCTGATTCTGGTTGCTGGAAAAGACAGAGCTTCTCTTTATTCATTTGAGCCCTAGATTCAGATGTGTATGGTACCTACTCCACTATTGTGCTTTCTAGTTTCATTAACCAATAAAAATCTCTTTTTGCTTAATCCGTTGGTTTGAACCATATAAAACTGCCATTTTTTTTCAGATTACATGTGAACAGTTTTATCTAGCTTAACCTAATGATTTGAATTTCTGCTGCCCGCAGTGGAAAGAGTCCCCATTAACGCGGTAGTATTGTTCTGTCCCGTGTAGATTAGGAAAATGAGGCTAGGTGTCTTTATTTACCCCAGACACTAGGCATAGCAAGAACTAAAACCCAGGTAACTTCAAAGCCTCTGTTCTTGACGATTCTGGTACAATCCCATAAAGTCAGACAAGGACTGAAGAGAAGAGACTTCTACCCAAGGAGTGGTCCACAGGCAGTTGCCTATCAGCAAACTCTTTGCTACTGGTCCCAGAGGAGGTAAGAAATAATAAATCAGAATGTAAACACAATAGGTCACTGAGCACACTGTTTTAAGTTCAGCTGACATTTTTTTTCTTTTTAATTGCAAGATTTTCTTGATAAGCAGTGCATTGACTTACATTCTGATGCATGCTCTTTATCCCCTCTTGAGCTGGCATCAAACCGTAGACTGGTACTTGGAGGAACCCTGGTAGAGGACCGTTGGGTTTGCTGCCCATCTGACAACCATCCTACTCTCTCTGGGGACTTCCACAGAAGCTGTGTCTATCCCCTGTGACCCTGTCCCCCTCTTCTGTTAGTCATAACTGATTTATTCAGGTCATTTGTTTGAGTCAAGCTGGATCAACTAGATTTTCTTGTTTAAGAATATAGAATCTGAAAAAAAGAAAGGAACCAGGAGGTGTTGGTTTTTGGGCTACAATAATACAAGAATGAGCCCAGAAACTCTTTCTTTCATGCCTCTGGAACTGGTGTGATTCTTGACTTGTGAGGTGTGGCCGTTCAATCTTACATCTTGTAAGGTTATGAATATCCTTTCAAGCAAACTCCCTTTGGTCTTAAGCTAGCCAGAGTTGGTTTCAAGAGAACTTTAATGCTATTGAAAAATATGGGCAAGACCACCATGACTGAGAATTGTGTTTACGATTTCAGTTATTTGTTAGCCTGTCTGACACTGTCCTCCATCATTTTAGGTCTCAGTAATGGCTGGAAACATTGCTACCTGAGCCAGGGGGCCCCACTGTAAAATGGAAGTAAAGATGTACATAACCAATTACCCCTGGTGACTATAGTTACTCCGATAAAGACTAAATATCTTAATTAAAGCAAGTAAATAAGCAACCTTTGTCTGTTTAACTATGGATAAATAGGACCCAAATGAATGAATTAACTCATTGCTAACTTTAGGAACATTACTGCTCTGGGGTAGAACCCTCACATCTGCCCATCTACCTGGCTTTGAAAGAATGACCATGTGCTCTGGGAAAACAAACATTATCTCAACCAGCCAAATGCAAACCACAATGTCTTGAATTCACATTTGCTTGTTGGAAAAACAACAACAATGGAAACACAACGTGAATCCTCTTGTTACTTGGCTATATCTTTTCAGATGCAATATTTGATTAAAAAAATACTTAGATGTCTCCTGAGATCTCCCTAGTTGAGGCTGCAAGTCCTGATAGAAGCAGCCCCTTTTATCTTGGTGAAGGCAGCAGTGAAAATGGAGGTTTGAAGTTGCACCCTGTGCAGCGTGGACGGGGCTGCATGGAGTGATAGCAGAAGGAGAAAGGAGGCAAAGCGCCATGTGTCTGCGGCTCTTACTTTAGTGGAGGGGAAACAGTGCTGGAAGGTGTAGGGGGAGGCTTCAAAGCTTGAAGCTTTCATCATTTATTTCTGAATCCAGACAATTGTCTCCTCTGTGCTTACCTAGAATCCCTGTGATCTTGGTTCTAAATAGGTGAATCTATTTTTAAAGGGTATCCAAATGCTATTAGGATAATTCTTGCATTCCTTTGCTCCTTCTATTTAAAAATTAAAGTGCTCATGGTAATAGATATCTCTGCCAGTATAGCCAAGAGGATCACCTACAGATGCTCTCTGAGTAGAAAAAAACTTGAACCTGAGACTCAGATATCTGTGCTTATAATTTTCTATGTTTAAACCTCTTCTTAGTCTCTGTTTAAATTCTAATGATTTAGGTGCGGAGTTCTTTTTCCTTAATTGTATTGCTGGACATATATTAGGCATAATCTATAAGATTTTCAACATGATATCATACATCCAGCATTTTTATTGTCCTAAATTTCAGGGCTAATTTAAGTTTAAACTCTTTATTTTAGAAAATCAGTAACAGCAACTAATTAGCACATCTCATTCTGGATGTATTTGCCAACCAATTTCAGAGACTCATTTGCCTGTTAAGAGATTTTATTGAACACCAGCACCACAGACTCTCCTTTTTTTCTAGTAAACAGCTCATGCTTATTATCTTATTACAGGAATGCCACTGGTTAAATCAGGCTCTGAATATAAATAGCCATATTACTGCCATCAGGCATCAATGTTTATTTAGTGGCTGTGAGTCATGCATACCTCTTTGATCGGGTTTGGAATGAGCCGTTGCAGTTTTTGTTCAAAAAGGTTATTTGCAAAGGCTACAGAAGTATCAGTTAGATTAAACATGAAATTAATCAGTGTGGAATTTTATCAGCCATTTCTGCCACCAAACACCAGGTGTCAAGAGCATGTGCAAATGAGGGCTGAACGTAATGAAGCTGGGGGACAGCTTAGTAGGGAGGTCAGAAAAGATTCCAAGAGGTCTTCCATACTCAGGGAGGAGAGATGGAGGGAGGGAAGGAAGAAGGAAGGAAGGAAAAAAAAAAAAAAGGAAGGAAAGACAAGAGAGAAAGAAAGAAATATTGAAGGCCTATGGAATCATCTGGAACTCACTGGCAGTTTCACACTGCATATGTCCTAGCACAGTATACGGAAAGAGAATCAGGTGACCTGACTTAGTCTGAGCTCTGCCCTGTCCTACCCAGTGGTCTTCAGAAAACTGTTTAATAATGCATATGTGCATTACAAAGCGTATCTTTTTATAACATATGATAAACTTGTACAAAAGCATATTTTTCACTTCAACATTTCTTGAGACTTAAAATATCACCGAGAGACCCAAGATAGCTGTCATGTGGTTTTAGTTGATGAAACTAGGTTGGCAGAGGAGATGAGGCCCATTGACTGGAGGGCTCATTTAAAGTGGGTCCATTGATTCATTCAACATTTAGTGGGGGCTCCAGCCCATCAGGCAATGTGTGCCGAGACAGGCCTGTAAATAACGATAACACAGCATGTTTTGTACTAGGATGATTGCCGCTCTAAATTCCTGGTGACCTCACTTTCCATCAGCCCTCATCACTGCTCAGCAATTCTGCGGTATTCTGCCAGGTGACTCTCCCCGCTGTTGCCTGAGGGTCTATTTCCAATGTTCTCCACGATCTTCAGGCTTCCAACTTTCCCTGAGTTCCTCTTCCTCTCAGAGGATGATCACCTACATTCACACTCATCCTTTCCTTCTCCCTCAGTCTCATCATAGGAACGCCTTCCCTCTTGTAGTGGGTGAGCCTTCTTCTGTGATTTGGACCCCATTTCTTCCCAGGGTTCTTTTGTCCATCTGGAATCTTCCCCTCTTCCCGCTCTCAGCTGGCTCTTTCTTGATGGCAGATAAAAATGCTTGGTGTTTCCAAGCTAAGAAAAAATCCTGCTTTGAGAATACTTCTTGCCAGGAATCTTCCTTCCTTGTCACAGACAGCTCCTTGAAAGAATTTCCCCCCTAGAACTCTCACGTCCTCAGGTTCTACTTTACCTTGGATTGGGTTTTCTGGGAGACTCTGACCAGAGATTTGTATCAGGTGGCATATGGAGGTGGGTGTTTTAGAAACCACCTTGGGAGAGGGACGAAGGGGGCAGGATTGGCAATGTAGATTCAACAGTGTCATCATCCAACTCCAGGGAACTCTAGAGCTGGCATGGCCTGTCAAGATGACTTGAAGTGTGGCAAGGGGACAGGCCTTTGTACCCATACCAACCTATCATTGGATGCACAGGGCAGGTGCATACACTTGGGCAAGGCAGCTTCCTTTGATAAAGAGTAATTCTTGGAGGGGGATTTGGCCATGGGCCACCAGTCCTTGTAGCTGGGGGAATGAGTGCTTCATCCCTAGATGGGGTTTCTGGAGGGCATAGCCTAGCACACACTGCTTACCCAGCCTTCTATAACCTGACTTTCTCTTGAGCTCCAGACAACATCCACATTCAACTCCCTATTGGGCATTTCCATCTGGACATCTCACAAAAGCCAAACATATTCAAATTTATTTTTATTTATTAAAAAAATTTTTGTGTTTATTTATTTTTGAGACCAAGAAAGACAGAGCATGAGTGGGGGAGGGGCAGAGAGAGAGGGAGATACAGAATCTTAAGCAGGCTCCAGGCTCTGAGCTGGCAGCACAGAGCCCGACACAGGGCTTGAACTCACAAACCATGAGATCAGGACCTGAGCAGAAGTGGGACACTCAACCGACTAAACTAATCAGTGCCCCAACCATATTCAAATTTAACTCATCACTTTCTACCACTCCACTCACTCCTTCCTTAGGGTTTGCTTTGGTAAATGGAAGATAGAAGATAACTTATGAGGGTTATCCTTTCTTTCCTTTTCTCTCCTAGGTTACTTCAGGGTCTGTTTGTTCCTTGCAGCCCTTCTAGGGAGTCTTGCGTGCTGAATACACATGCGCACTGAACAACCCACTGTCTCTTTTCACCTTCTGTCATGAAACAGGAGCCAGGCTGGCACGCAGCACACTGCATTATGGCACAGCTATCCTTGCTCACTTCACTTGTCTTCGTTCTCACTTCTGGGCTTGCATCTGCCAAATACACTGTTATGGCCTTAACTTCGGTCTCAGGCCTTGCTTTTTGAGGACCTGTCAAGAGACACCACCTTTTCCCTAATGGCCTGTTTTCCAGTAAGTCCTACTGACTCTGACTTCTAAATAACTCTTCAATCTATTCTTTCGTCAACATCTCCATTAGCGACCACCCTTAGCCAAGCAGCTTCATTTCCTCTTGGATTGTTACCTCAGCCTCCTAACTGATCTCCGGGCTTGCTTCCCTACAAGCTCTTCACTACTCTCTAGCCTGACACATAGTAAGAGCTTAATCTTAGGTGGAAGAGTGAATGAGCACCTGAATAGGTATATCACAGCGTGCTGCATATTGTAACCGAGCTATATAACCTTGACATAAGAATTTATTCTAGAATGTCTTAACATTTCACACTTGATCTTCTCCTCTAGGAGGGATCACATACTAGTGGGCCATCTGGTGACCTCATAGATAGAGAGGCCCAATGGCTTCAAGATATGACACGAGAATTCTTTTTTCTTTTTAAAATTTTTAAAAATAGTTTATTGTCAAGTTGGTTTTCATATAACACTCAGTGCTCATCCCCACAAGTGCCCTCCTCCATGCCCATCACCTCCCCCCATCAGCCCTCAGTTTGTTCTCAGCATTCAAGGGTCTCTCATGGGTTGCCTCCTTCCCTCTCCCCCACTATTTTCCCCCTTCTTCTCCCCCATGGTCCTCCATTAAGCTCCTCCAAATCCTCCTATACGTGCAAACATATGGTATCTGTCCTTCTCTGCCTGACTTATTTCACTCAGCATAACACCCTCAAGGTCCATCCATGTTGCTACACATGGGCAGATTTCATTCTTTCTCATTGCCATGTAGTATTCCATGGTATAGATAAACCACATCTTCTTGATCCATTCTTCAGGTGATGGACACTTAGGCTCTTTCCATGTTTTGGCTATTGTTGACAGTGCTGCTATGAACATTGGGGTCCATGTGCCCCTATGGATCAGCATTTCTATGTCCCTTGGGTAAATTCCTAGCAGTGCTATTGCTGGGTCATAGGGGAGTTCTATTGTTAATTTTTTGAGGAACCTTCCCACTGTTTTCCAGAGGGGCTGCACCAGTTTACATTCCCACCAACAGTGTAGGAGGGCGCCCGTTTCTCCACTCTTTTTTCTTTTTGAATTGAATTATGGTTAAAGTTTTCTTTCTTTCCCATTCCTTCCTTCCTTCCTTCCTCCCTTCCTTCCTTGATTGGGGTAATCCATATAACACTTTTACTCTTCTTGCTGTTCTTCATTCTTCTGCTTCTAAGATTTCATGGGTTTTTAGGTTAAGTGAGTAGTAGTAGACATGGAGCTCTTAGAGCTGTGCTGGGTGTATACTAAGCACAAAATAAGTTTTAGTCATCATCATTATCATTATCATCCTATCATGCAGTTTTTTTTCTTCTATTTCCTTTCCATTTCCTGAGGGTTAAAATGGTTTAAAAATATTTAAATTGGGTAAATTCCATTTTCTATATAGAGCTCTCCTAGGAAACAAAATACAGTAGAAATCTAAATGGTCATCAACCTAAAATTGACACTGTCCAATGAGTTATGCAGTGTCTGTACACTGTGTTCTTGTGGATATAAAGTGCCATTTAAACCTCAAGATTTTAGAATTAATAGTCAATTTATGAAAGTTACAAAGTAAAAATAAAACTAATTTTCTTTAAGCCTTCATGTTCAAATTATAATTCTTACTTTAATAATAAATCTAATAAACCCAGGGAGGTATTTGATTCTAATTTGATTGAGTAGCTGAACAGACCAAATTCCCTAAAACAGTCTGTCCTATTTACATCACAATTTGTAACATTCCCTTGAACATTTTAAACTGCAGTTATAAATTGAGTGTATCTGATTATTTAAAGCACTTCTACCGCCCAACCTGCCCACCAAAGTCTATCCGGCTCTAATAAAACTAATTAAGTTAATGAATGTGGTCCATCTCAAGCTAAAATCCATCCACTGGAATATCTATTTCCAGTTTTGCTTACAAACTTTGCATAATTCTCTTTATCTTTCAACTGAAAAGCTAAGTCTAAAATAAATTACTCAGTGATACATTGCAAATTAGAATCAAAGACCAAATCTATCAAATTCCCTAAAATCTCTTAAACACTTCAAATACTTCAAACATAAAATACACACAGATCATTCCTAAATGCATGAGCAAACTATGAGTATGGTCTATTTCATCATCTCTATATTTAATTCTAAACATTCCAGAGTCGACAGATAGCTTTTACCATCTCCAGCAAGTTGGTGTTGCCTTTGGACAGGAATTTTGGCTGGGATACAGTTGTAAGGTCTAAATGCCAGGGTGCCTTGTCTGGGCACTGAACGAGATGCAGAGCACCTTTTTAATAGCCACAGTGATAACAAGGATTCCTTGTTTGTGCCCTGCACACGGGGCTGTTTTCACAGGTGACTGTCTGGTTTCAAATTAGACCATTATCCAATTCTTTTTTCTGATGCAGAGCCTATAGCTCCTGGTGGTTTACCTGTGGATAGGTATTAATTAATCTATTTACCACTAGTTAACTTGAAAATTTTTAAAAATTTACCTTTCATATTTGTATATTGACCACAATCCTAAAGCGATTTATACTATCAGGCACATACTTGTCATTTGTGGAAAAGGAAGAGGGAAAAAAAAGATACATTGAACATAATTTAGGTACGGGATACATGTCATCATATATGTAGAGATGTTATTTATTTAATCTTTTTCACAGCTGTGTGATGTAGGCAGTTACATTCATTTGACAGAAGAGAAAACTGAGGCTCAGACAATTAAGTAGCTGTTATGTCGTGAGCAGGAATACAAGCCTAGTTCTTTAATTTTAATGTTTATTTATTCTTGAGGGAGAGAGAGAGAGAGAGAGAGTGCGAGGGGGAAAGGGGCAGAGAGAGAGAGGGAGAAACAGAATCCGAAGCAGGCTCCAGGCTCTGTCTGACCTGTCAGCACAGGGGTCTGATGTGGGGCTCGAACCCACAAACTGTGAGATCATGACCTGGGCCGAAGTCAGATACTTAACTGACTGAGCCAGCCAGGTGTCCCCAAGCCTCGTTCTGATTCTGTAACCCACAGTCTGTGCTCTGTGGGGAACTTTGTGTAAGCCTCCGGAGACTTCTGGCTAGAAAACAAGTTTGGCCACACATGCGAAAGGTTCTTGGGGTTGTGCTTTTAAAAATATTATTTTTCCTGCTATCTTTTTGTAATAAAACAGCCATGAATAGTTTGGGTCCATGGCTATGAGTTGAACATTTGACACTCACTCTTCCCTTCTGGGAGGGATCACACATTAGTGGGCCAACTGGTGATCTCAGAAAGAGGTCAAGAATTTTGAGATAGGAGACCAGAATTCTTTTTTTTTGTTTTTAAATAAAGTACAGTTGAAGCTTACTCTTTCTTCCTGCCTGCTTTCCTTCCTTCCTTCCTGCCTTCCTTCCTTCCTTCCTTCCTTCCTTCCTTCCTTCCTTCCTGCCTTCCCTTCCTCCTTCCTTCCTTGTCCCATCCCCCCTTCCTTTCCCCTCTCTGTTCTACCCTACTTCCCTTCCTTTCCTTCTTTCCATTTGGAAATAATTTCAAGCTTTTAGAATAGTTGTAAGAATAGGTTTAAAAAATCCTCCATATTCCCTTCACTCATTCACCAGTTGTTAATATTTTATCATTCTTTCAACTATTTGAGAGTGTGTTGCACACATCGTACTTCTTTACTCTTGAATACTTCAGTGTATATTTCCTAAGAATAAGGATATTCATTTAAACAAACACAGTTCAAATATCAAAGCAGGAAATTTAGAAATTGACATAATATCTAACATGCAGATCTTATTTACATTTCTTCAGTTGTGTCCCTTTTAGCAATTTTGCTTTTCTGGTTCACAATCCAGTATAGGATTAAGTATTATATTCCCTTACATGGCTTTTTAGTTTTCACAGTCTGGAATGATTCCTTGGCTTTCTCTGCCTTTCATGCCATTGACTTTTTTTTTTTTTTTAAGAGTATAGGTCATATATTTTCCAGAATAGTTGTCGATATGGGTTTGTCTATTGTTCCATTAGATTTAGGTTGTGCCTTTTTGGCAGGAATCCTACCTAAGTGATGCTGTGTCCTTCTTGGTGTGTTCTGTAAGGAGGCACTTGGTGTCAGTTTGACCCATTACTGATGATGTTAATTTTGATCACTTGGTTAAGGTGGTGGTGTCTACCAGACTTCTCTCTTGCAAATTGACTACTTTCCCCTTTGTAATTAAGAAATAATTTATAGTAGATTTTTGAGACTTTGTAAATAAACTATTTCTCATCAAGCTTTTACCTACTAGTTTTATCATTAGTTAATGATCCCTATCTGAATCAATAATTACTCTGATAGCTACAAAATGTTGATTTTCTAACTCCATCATTTTTTCCCTACATTTATTAGTTGGCATTCTGTGGTAAGGGAGCACTTACTGGCATCATTAATTATAAGTATAGACTAATGGGTTCTTATTTTTGTTCAATGGGTTATTGTTCATTACTATAATTATTAATTTTGATGTTCAAACTGTTTCAGATTTGACCAGCAGAGGCACCATTTAAGCTGGTTCTTGTATTCTTTTGACATGTCCTCATTATTTTTGAGCACTTATTTACTTTCTACTACAAGATAGTCCAGACTCTTGTACTTCCTCTGCCTATGCCCTGGAATCAGGGAGCCCTGTTCCGTTTAGTGGGGAATGTTGTCTAGAAACCCAGATTTGGGTGCTACTGGAGTGTCAAAGCTGTGAGACCCTTTCAGCAGACAGACCTAAGAAATAGATACACACATTGAGTTCTATGTTCATATATATGTTAAAACTATAAATTCACACTGTGCACAAACATACATATGCAAAGAAGCGTATCTATTTCTATATTTATACATACACTAAAAACTATAAATTTATACTGTATCCAATTTCAATCCAACCACACAAAATTCTTTAAAGCCTACACCCTCCATATTTGTATATCTTCTCCCAAAGCGAGAAATCTGGTTCCCCACATCCTCAAAATATTTATTCATTTGCTCCATCCTATAATACACAGAAAATAATTTCAGAATTATGCATCCATACCACTGAGAAAAATGTACATACTAAAGTGGAGGTTAGTGTTTGTAGCTTGCTTTAGTCTTTAGGTCAAGGTTATAGAAGCAAAGTATTGTGTTCCAAAGGTATTTGGCTTTAATTTTCTTCAGTGTGCTCAGGTTATTTGTTTGAAATATAGTGAGACCCTTGTTTCTGTTTGTATTCTATTTTCCGTTGTTCATCCATCCCATTCTTGTTGGTTTAATTTTACGTTTTTGAGTAAAAAGAACAGTAATATACCTCCAAAAGCCAAAAGGATACTTAAAAAAGGATATTCCAGGAATGTGAAATGTCCTTTATCCCTTTATACCCTGTTTTTACCCACTGGATAACCAAACCTATTAATTTCTCCTTTATTTGTGCTGTGATTGTTTTTTTGCAAAAATATATAGATGAATGTATATATTCTTCTGTCACCTTTATTTTCCTACACAAAAGGTAACATACCATCTATACTCTTTGCACCTCACTTTTTAAAACCTAAATCTGCATTCTGTAAATTACTCCATATCACTTCAGAGAGATCTTCCTCTTTCTTTTTTATAGCTGTACAGTACTCCATTGAATGAATGTGCTACAGTTTGATCAACTACTTATTTTTGCTTATAGGGCTTTTCATTACGGTAGAAGTATAGTTTCAGGGCAAAGTCATAAAAGTAGGATTGCTGAGTCAAAAGGTAAACATACATGTAGTTTAATTAGATATTGCTGTATTCCCTTGTATAAATGTGTGCCATTTTGCATTTCCACTAGTAATACATAAGAGTGACTATTTCCCCAAAGTCTTGCCAACAGAATGTTTGGTCAAGGCTTTTAAGTTTTGACAACCTGATAAGAAAAAAAAAAAAGCTATTGCAGCATTGTTTTAACTTGTATTTCCCTTACTATTTTGAAGTTGAACCGTTCCTATATGTTTATGATTTGTTTTTATGTCCTTTTTTGTAAATTGTTGATATCTTTAGCTAAATGATTTTTAGTTTTTCAGAGTTCTACAGTTTTTCAGAGTTCTACATCTATCAGGGGTATTAGGTTGATACTCCTAATATCAAAAGATCTCTCCATCTCTTTCATTGTCTGTTTCTTTATCTTTATTTCTATCTACCTTTTTAAAGGACATAATTCTTGGTAGCGCCTGGCTGGCTCAGTCAGTGGAGCATATGACTCTGTGTCTTGGGGTTGTGTGTTCAAGTTCCATGTTGGGTGTAGGGATTACTTAAAAATAAAATTTTTAATGTTTTTTAAAATAAGTTATTTCTGAGAGAGAGAGACAGCGTGAGCAGGGGAGGGTCAGAGAGAGAGGGAGATACAGAATCTGAAACAGGCTCCAGGCTCTGAGCTAGCCATCAGCACAGACCCTGACACGGGGCTCGAACCCATGAACCGTGAGATCATGACCTGAGCCAAAGTTGTCTGCTTAACCGACTGAGCCACCCAGGTGCCCCAAAAATAAAATTTTAAAAAATAAAATAAAGGACATAATTCTCTCTTTTGTGACACACTTAGCAACACATTTTTATAGTAATATTTTTTTAGAGACTCTTTTTTTTTAATGTTTATTTATTTTTGAGAGAGAGAGTGTGAGAGTGCACACGATCGGGGGAGGGACAGAGAGAGAGACAGAGAGAGAGAGAATCCTAAGCAGGTTCTGCACTATCAGCACAGGGCCCAATGTCCAGCTTGAACCCATGAACCATGAGATCATGAGTTGAGCCTAAGTCGGACGCTTAACCATCTAAGCCACCCAGGCGCCCCTGTTTTAGAGACACTTAGTGACAATTATCTTTGCCTAGATAATTACTGGTCAACAGAGGCCCTGCAGAGTTATAGAAAATCACATTCACTCCCCTATGACCCAGCAATAGCACTGCTAGGAATTTACCCAAGGGATACAGAAATGCTGAGGCATAGGAGCACATGTACCCCAATGTTCATAGCAGCACTCTCCACAATAGCTAAAACATGGAAAGAGCCTAAGTGTCCATCAACAGATGAATGGATCAAGAAGATGTGGTTTATCTATACCATGGAATACTCCATGGCAATGAGAAACAATGAAATCTGGCCATGTGTAGCAACATGGATGGACCTTGAGGGTGTTATGCTGAGCGAAATAAGTCAGGCAGAGAAGGGCAAATATCATATGTTTGCACGTATAGGAGGATTAGGAGGAACTTGACAGAGGAACAAGGGGGAGAAGAAGGGGGGAGATGGTGGGGGAAAGGGAGAGAGGCAAACCATGAGAGACTCTTGAATGCTGACAAAACTGAGGACTGATGGATGTGGAGGGGGAAGAGGGATGGGCATGGAGGAGGGCACTTGTGGGGATGAGCACTGAGTGTTATGTGGAAACTAATTTGACAATAAACTATTTGTAAAAAAAAAAAAATCACATTCACCTTCAACCTCAGGGTCTTTGCTAAGTGAGGTGTTGCTCATCCAGCAGTTAAGGGATGATGCCTCTTGGAAAGGAAAGAATGATGTGAAACCCAAGTCATGTCACTGGAATATAGATCAGAGACCCCCTCAGAGATCAGATGGTGACACTGAGCCTTCTGCATCAGTTGGCCCCTCTGAAACCTCAGGCTGCCATAGGTCTTGTCTTAGGGAAGGACTGGAGTGCGTGGGGTCAGGGGATTCCAAGCTGGTGACAGCAGCAGGGGTCCCTATGTGTGCATCAGGTAAGAGATGGTCACATCATAGAACCAAAGAATTTGAGGCCTATAGAAGAATTTATAGATTACCTGGACTTAGAAACAATCTAACCTTATTTCATAGACAGGAAATAGGCCCCCACATTAAGCAGTTTGCCCAAAATCATAAATGTGACTTATAACTAAAAGGCCTTTTTAAAGGTAATTGATGTTGAAACATCTGCATTCAGATGATTTTTATATTTTATTTATTTATTTAATTTTTTAAATGTTTGTTTATTTTTGAAAGAAAGAGAGAGAATAGGAGGGGCAGAGAGAGAGGGAGAATTCCAAGCAGGCTCCATGTCATCAGCACAGAGCCCAATGCAGGGGTCAAACCCACGAACTGTGAGATCATGACCTGAGCTGAAAGCAAGAGTCAGACGCTTAACCGACTGAGCCATCCAGGTACCCCAAGATGATTTTTATATTTTAAAGGTGTCATCCTGATCAGCTGTGTACTTTAATTCTAGCAACTGTCATGGCCAGAACTTTTCTAAAATTCTCTTAGCGAAGGAAAGCTGAAAATTTGCTTTGGCTGGTCTGTGCATTCATTCATTCCTTTGTTTTAATAATACTTACACATGTTTCTGATTTCTTTTTTAGTCTTTAGTGTGACACATACTCTTCTATCAGCACAGGTTTTTTGTTTTGTTTTTTAAGATGGATCTCAGTGTAAATAATTAGGTTAGTTTTCTTTAGTTACATTCTTGTTTTAAGGATACACCCTAATTAACTTAATTGGACTCCTGTGTTTCCTCAGTCTCATATACAACCCATTTCTATCTAGATTAATCTCATCCATTATGTTAGTGGTTCCCAGACTGGTAATCACCGAGGCCACTTGTTAGACATACATATTCAACCCCACCACGGCGTCCTGAACCAGACTCTCCGCGTGACTGGAAATTAGAAATTTTAACAATTTAAGATGGATTCAAATTTGGGAAAATGATGATTCCGTGTTATTTTGGGAGTTTAACTCTCAGCCGGCAGCTTCACCCCAAATCCCTACATGTGGATTATCCCAAGGCTCTGAGGGCAATGCCAATAAAACTTTGTGGTCTACGGAAGAATTATTGGAATAAATATACAGCTTCCTAACAGAGGCAATCCATCAACCTGTGGGGGGCTACTCTGAAAGCGAGAGAGCCTCTCAGGATGATGAGGTACGTGTATACTAAGTCACAGTGCTTTACAGTGACAGCCATTCTTCAGGAAGTGCAGGAGGCAATGGGTAGTCGGTTATTGGATGGACAGTCATTCCTTTAGTCATCAAGATCTGTTGAGCAGAGCACTTGATCAAGCACCAGGGCTGATTCATTGACGTCAACAGCACTGGTGCTCTGGTAAACTGACTGACGTCCCGGATGGGACTGCTTCTCATCCCCGTTGTCTTATATACTGCCACTGGGGCTGTCTGCTTAGGCTCTCATGAATTCACTCTCTTGATTTCCATCTCTTATCTTGGAATGTCTTGCTCTTCCTACTTTAACAACATAAAATTTAATAAATGTTTGCTGAGTGATTACTTTGTGTAAGTCACTATNGAATACTCAGCCAAGTTGTCGAGGCTAATAAAAATGCTTAAGCAACAGTTCCTGCTCTAAAGGAACTGAAGTTCACTGGGGGATAAATCAAAGAAATAACTATTAAAACTTGGCATTGAGACTAGTCAAGGAAAAGTAGATATAAGGCAAATACTTAGGGTGCAATAATTAAAATAGTTTAGTACTGATGTAAGAATAGATACATTAATGAAACCGAATAGTGAGCACAGAAATACACTCAAACATAAAAATAAATAATATTTGATAATGATCTCATTTTGAATTGGGAAGGAAAATACAAATTATTTAATAAATTATAGTGGGACAATTTTAAGTCTTCTGGAAAAGGAATTAAACTGAATCCTTACCACAGTCCTCACACAAAATTAATTCTAAATGGATATAAATGTAAAGAATTAAACTATAAATATGTTAGAGAAAACACAGGTGAGAGGCTTTCTAATTTTAAGTACAGGCAGCCTTGTTTTATTGCCGTACTGTGCTTTTTAGATACTGTGTTTTTTAAAAATTGAAGCTTTGATGTACCTGAATGGCTCAGTTGGTTGAGAATCTGACTTCAGCTCAGGTCATGATCTCATGGTTTGTGAGTTTGAGCCCTGCATTGGGCTTACTGCTATTAGTGCAGAGTCCACCTTAGATCCTCTGTCTCCCTCTCTCTCTCTGCCCCTTGTCCACTTATACTCTCTCTCTCAAAAATAAATAAGCATTTAATAAAAAATAACAATTAATAAAAAATTAAAAAATAAAAATTGAAGGTTTGTGGCAAGTGTACCAGCACCGTTTTTCCAGCAGCATTTTCTCACTTCAAATCTCTGTGTCACATTTCAGTAATTCTCACAATCGTTCAAATTTTTCATTATCGTATTTATTGTAGTAATCTGTGATCAGTGATCTTTGATGTTACTATTGTACCAATTTTAGTATATGTGCTGCCAAAGCGAGCACTTTGATGTTACTGTTGTAAATGTTTTGGAGTGCCATGAATCACACCTATATATGATGGCACACTTAATTAATAAATGTTGTGAGTGTTCTGATTGCTCCACCAACCAGCCATTCCCCCTCCACTCCCCCTCTCCTCTGGCCTCCCTACTCCCTGAGACATAACAATATTGAATTAGACCAGTTAATAACCCTAAAATGGCCTCTAAGGGTTTAAGTGAAAGGGAGAGTCGCACATATCTTTATTTTTTTATAAAAAAAAATTTTTTTAATGTTTATTTTTGAGAGACAGAAAGACAGAACATGAGCGGGGGAGGGGCACAGAGAGAGGGAGACACAGAATCCAAAGCAGGTTCCAGGCTCTGAGTTCCAGTCTCTCTGTCAGCACAGAGCCCAATGCGGGGCTCAAATTCATGGACCGCGAGATCATGACCTGAGCCGAAGTCGGACGCTTAACCCGACTGAGCCACCCAGGTGCCCTGCATATGTCTTACTTTAAGTCAGAAGCTAGAAATGATTAAGCTTAGTGAGGAAGGCATGTCAAAGACCAAGAAAAGCTGAAAACTAGGCCTCTTGTGCCAAACTGGACAAGTTGTGAATACAAAGTAAAAGTTCTTGGAGGAAATTAAAAGTGCTACTCCAGTGAACTCACAAATGATAAGAAGACAAACAGTCTTATTGCTGATCTAGAGAATGTCTGAGAGGTCTAGATAGAAGATTAAACCAACCACAACATTACCTTCAGCCAAACCTTCAACTCTGTGAAGGCTGAGAGAGGTGAATATGCTGCAAAAGAAAAATCTAAAGTGAGCAGAGGTTGGTTCATNGTGCTGCCAAAGCGAGCACTTTGATGTTACTGTTGTAAATGTTTTGGAGTGCCATGAATCACACCTATATATGATGGCACACTTAATTAATAAATGTTGTGAGTGTTCTGATTGCTCCACCAACCAGCCATTCCCCCTCCACTCCCCCTCTCCTCTGGCCTCCCTACTCCCTGAGACATAACAATATTGAATTAGACCAGTTAATAACCCTAAAATGGCCTCTAAGGGTTTAAGTGAAAGGGAGAGTCGCACATATCTTTATTTTTTTATAAAAAAAATTTTTTTTAATGTTTGTTTATTTTTGAGAGACAGAAAGACAGAACATGAGCGGGGGAGGGGCACAGAGAGAGGGAGACACAGAATCCAAAGCAGGTTCCAGGCTCTGAGTTCCAGTCTCTCTGTCAGCACAGAGCCCAATGCGGGGCTCAAATTCATGGACCGCGAGATCATGACCTGAGCCGAAGTCGGACGCTTAACCCGACTGAGCCACCCAGGTGCCCTGCATATGTCTTACTTTAAGTCAGAAGCTAGAAATGATTAAGCTTAGTGAGGAAGGCATGTCAAAGACCAAGAAAAGCTGAAAACTAGGCCTCTTGTGCCAAACTGGACAAGTTGTGAATACAAAGTAAAAGTTCTTGGAGGAAATTAAAAGTGCTACTCCAGTGAACTCACAAATGATAAGAAGACAAACAGTCTTATTGCTGATCTAGAGAATGTCTGAGAGGTCTAGATAGAAGATTAAACCAACCACAACATTACCTTCAGCCAAACCTTCAACTCTGTGAAGGCTGAGAGAGGTGAATATGCTGCAAAAGAAAAATCTAAAGTGAGCAGAGGTTGGTTCATGAGGTTTAAGGAAAGAAGCCATATCTATAAAAGGCAAGTGCACAATGAAGCAGCAAGTTATCCAGAAGATGTAGCTAAGATCATTAATGAAGGTGGCTACAGTAAACAACAGATTTTCAATGTAGATGAAACAGCCTTCTCTTTTGAGAAGAGTTGATCTAGGACTTTCATAGCTAAAGAGGAGAAGTCAATGCCTGGATTTAAAGCTTTAAAGGACAGATTGACTCTCTTGGTAGGGGCTAATGCAGTTGGTGACATTAAGGTGAAGCCAGTGCTCATTTACCATTCTGAGAATCCTGGGGCCCTTAAGAGTTAATGCTAAATCTCTTTTGCCCATGCTCTATAAATTACAGCAAAGCCTGGTTGATGGCACATCTGTTTACAACATACTTTATTGAATATTTTAAGCCCACTGTTGAGACCTACTGTTCAGAATAATAGATTCCTTTCAAAATACTACTGCTTACTGACAAGGCACTCAGTCACCCAAGAGCTCTGATGCAGATGCACAATGACATTAATGTTGTTTTGTGCCTGCTAACACAACATCCATTTTGCAGCCTGTGGATCAAGCAATCATTTTGATTTTCAAGTCTTATTATTTAAGGAATACATTTCATCAGGCTATAGCTGCCATAGATAGTGATTCCTCTGATGGATCTGGGTAAAGTAAATTGAAAACCTTCTGGAAGGGATTTACCATTCTACATGTATTTGTGATTCATGGGAAAAGGTCAAAGTATCAACATTAACAGGAATTTGGAAGAGTTGATTCTAACCCTCATGGATAACTTTGAAGGGTTCAAGACTTTGCTGGAGGGAGTAACTGCAGATGTGGTGGAAATAGCAAGAGAACCAGAAGAGAAGTGGAGCCTGAAGATGGGACTGAAATGTCGTAACATCGTGATACAACTTTAATGAATGAGGAGATGCTGCTTATTGATGAGCAAAAAAAGTAGTTTCTTGAGACTGAATCTACTCCTGACGAAGATGCTGTGAAGACTGCGGAAACAGCAACAACAACAAAGGATTTAGAACTTAGTTGATAAAACAGCAGCAGGGTTTGAGAGGACTCTGATTTTGAAAGAAGTTCTTTGAGTAAAAGGCAATCAAATAGCATCGTGTGTTCTGGAGAAATTGTTGGTGAAAGGAAGGGTCACACAAACCGTGAGATCATGACCTGAGTGGAAGTCTGACACCTAACCACTGAGCCACTGACCCAGACTCCCTAAGAAATTATTTATAAATTAAGGTATGTACATTGTTATTTTTAAGACATAATGCTATTGTACACCTAATTGACCACAGGATAGTGTAAACATAACTTTTATTGGAAAACCAAAAAAAAAAAAATCAGTTGCCTCGTTTTGTTGTGATATTTGCTTTATTGCAGAGGCCTGGAACTGAACCTGCATTATCTCTGATGTATGCCTGCATAAAGTCTTTTCTAAGCATGAAAAAATAACCTAAAGGCATTTTTAAGAGTGATTTTTTACTACATAAAGATCTAAAACACACTATAAACAAAGTCAAAGACCAATGACAATGGGAAAAATATTTAAATCACATATAACAAAGAGCTGATACTCATAACATCCAAAGAAATTTTACAAGTTATAGAAAGATAAAGAACTCAAAGAAGTTTAAAGAGACATGAATTGGGTATTAATAATAGAAAATTACAAATGCAAATACAAATAGACTTCACTAATTGAAGAAATGTAAAGGAAAGCATTTTTTGGCCTATTTGATTAGAAAATGTATTTTTTAATTGATAAAATATCCAGTACGTTTTCTTGTAAATGGAGTATNTGTATAACAAATAAAGAGCTGATACTCATAACATCCGAAGAAATTTTACAAGTTATAGAAAGATAAAGAACTCAAAGAAGTTTAAAGAGACATGAATTGGGTATTAATAATAGAAAATTACAAATGCAAATACAAATAGACTTCACTAATTGAAGAAATGTAAAGGAAAGCATTTTTTGGCCTATTTGATTAGAAAATGTATTTTTTAATTGATAAAATATCCAGTACGTTTTCTTGTAAATGGAGTATAAATTAGTGTATAATTTTAGGAACAAATTTGCAACATTTATTGAAAATGGGAATGTGGCTTCTTTGGGATTCAGAAATTCTGTGTTTATAGAATTAACAGGTTTACCCCAATAGCTGTGCAAAGGTGTATGTACAAGGTCATTCACTGCAGCACTGTTCATTAAATGAAACACTGGCAATAATCAATAAGGTTAAATAGATTGTAGTACATGCATATGATAGGCTAGAGTAACAATGCTCTGAACTGATGAGATCTCAATGGGTAGTTGCTTCATTGAAAACTTTAAAATGGGGAATCATAAAAATAAACCAAATTTACGTTCAACATAAAATTTTCATCTAAACTCTCTAAATGTAAAATTATTCATCAATCCATTTAAAAATTTTTATTTATTTATTTGTTTGTTTATTTACTTATTTATTTACATCCAGGTTAGTTAGCATATAGTGCAATAATGATTTCAGGAGTGATTCCAGTGATTCATCCCCTACATATAACACCCAGTGCTCATCTCAAGAAGTGTCTTCCTTAAGGCCCCTTACCCATTTAGCCCACACCCCCACCCATAACCCCTCCAGTAACCCTTAGTTTGTTCTCTATATTTAAGAGTCTCTTATGTTTTGTCCCCCTCCTTGTTTTTATATTGTTTTTGCTTCCTGTCCCTTATATTCATCTGTTTTGTATCTTAAATTCCATATATGAATGAAGTCATATAATATTTGTCTTTCTCTGATGAATTTCACTTAGCATAATACCCTCTAATTTCATCTAGTAGTTGCAAATGGCAAGATTTCATTTTTTTTATTGCTAAGTAATACTCCATTGTGTGTGTGTGTGTGTGTGTGTGTGTGTGTATATGTACATATATATATATCACATCCTTTTCATCCATTCATCCATCGATGGACATCTGGGCTCTTTCCATACTTTGGCTATTGTCTATAGCACTGCTATAAACATTGGGGTGCATGTGCCCCTTCAAAACAGCACACCTGTATCCCTTGGATAAATACCTAGTAGTGCAATTGCTGGGTCATAGGGTAGTTTTATTTTTAATTTTTCGAGGAACCTCCATACTGCTTTCCAGAGTGGCTGCACCAGTTTGCATTCCCACCAGCAGTGCAGAAGGGAGCCTCTTTCTCCCACATCCTCGCCAACATCTGTTGTTGCCTGAGTTGTTAATTATAGCTATTCTGACTGGTGTGAGGTGATATCTCCCTGTGGTTTTGATTTGTATTCCCTGATGATGAGTGATGTTGAGCATTTTTTCATGTGTCTCTTAGCCATCTGGATGTCTTCTTTGGAAAAGTGCCTATTCATGTCCTTTGCCCATTTCTTCACTGGATTATTTGTATTTTGGGTGTTGAGTTTGATAAGTTCTTTATGGATTTTGGATACTAACCCTTTATCTGATACGTCATTTGCAAATATCTTCTCCCATTCTGTCGGTTGCCTTTTAGTTTTGCTGATCGTTTCCTTCACTGTGCAAAAGCTTCTTATCTTGGTGAGGTCCCAATAGTTCATTTTTGTTTTTGTTTCCCTTGCCTCCGGAGATGTGTTGAGTAAGAAGTATTCATCAATCTTTTGATGCTAAGCTGAAAACTTTTCCTCTAAAATCAGGAACAAGACAAGGATGCCCACTCTTGCCACTTCTATTTAAAATAGTATTCGAAGTTCTAGTCAGAGCTGTTAGGGAAAAAAAAAGAAAGAAAGAGCATCCAATCAGAAAGGAAGAAGTAAAATTGTCATTGTTTGTAGATGACATAATCTTATATATAGAAAACCCTAAAGATTCCATCAAAAAACTGTTAAAACTAATAAACAAATTCAGTAAAGTTGCAAGATATAAAAACAGAAAAATCAGTTACATTTCTTTTTTTTCTTTTTAAATGTTTTATTTATTTCTGAGAGAGAGACAGCGTAANCTCCAGGGCCTGGCCGTTCAGGACGTCTTCTCTGAAGGGTGTCCCTTGGTCTCTCTTGTGACTTTGGTTTTATTTTATTTCTCTACTCATAGTGATGTTTTGAACTCTCCACCATGTGCACTTTAGGTTTGTTCCTCGAAGTAGCCTGTGCCACAGGCGCAGAGGAGGCGGGCTGTCTCCCGTGCCTCACGCCCAGCCGTGTTCCAAGCTCTNCGGGAAAAGCACTATCTTAAAAAGACATTAAGAAGACATTCCCATATTATTATCCCATTATTACCCCAAATAATCCCATATTATTATTTATAATAACATGAAAAAGAATAACATACTTAGGAATAAGTATAACCAAGAAGGCGAAAGATCCATACACTGAAAACTATAAAACATTGATGAAAGAAATCAAAGAAGACCCAATCAATGGGAAGTTATCCCAGTTTCATGCATTGGAAGTATCAATATTGTTAAAATGTTCATACTACCCAAAGTGGTCTATGGAGTCAATGTAATTCCTACCAAAATTTTAATGGCATTTTTCACAAAAATAGGAAAAACAATCGTAACATTTATATGAAGCCATAAAAAAAATCCAAATATCTAAAGCAGTCTTGGGCAAGAAAAACAAAGCTAGTGGCATCATAGTTCCTGATTTCAAATTATGTTAAAAATTGTAGTTATCAAAACAGCATGGTATGGGGTGTCTGGGTGGGTGGCTCAGTTGGTTAAGCGTCTGACTTGGGATCAGGCCATGATCTCACGTCTCATGGATTAGAGCCTTGCGTTGGTCTCTGTGCTGACAGTGCAGAACCTGGGGCCTGCTTCAGATTCTTAGTCTTGCTCTCTGTCTGCCCCTCCTCTGCTCCTGCTCCTGCTCTGTCTCTCTCTCTCAAAAAATAAATATCAAAAAAATTTTTTTTAATTTTAGAAAGAACCCAATATGGTACAGGTATAAAAGCAGATACATAGATTAATTGAACAGAATCAAGAAATAAACCCATTCATACAGTCAACTGATCTTCAAAGGTGCTAAGAATACACAATAGGGAACGGATAGTCTCTACAGTTAATTGTGTTGGGAAAACTGTGCACATGCAAAATAATGAAATTGGACTATTTTCTAACACCATACACAAAAATTAATTCAAATGGATTAAAAAGTTTAATGTGAGATCTGGAAGTATAAAATTCCTAGAAGAAAACATGGTAGGAAACCCATTGGCATTTATTTTGGCAATGATTTTTTTTTTGGATTTGACACCAAAGGCACAGACAACTTAAGCAAAAATAAACAAGTGGGACCACATCAAACTACAAAGTTTCTGCACAGCAAGGATAACAATCAATGAGATGAAAAGGCAACTTACAGAATTGGAGAAAATATTTGCAAATCATGTATCTGCTAAGGGGTTAATATCCAACATATGTAAGGAATTCAAACAACTCAGCAGCAAAAACAAAACAACAACAACAATAACAAAAACTCCACAACAAACCAAACAAAAAACCCCCAAATAACCTGACTAAAAAATGGTCAAAGGACCTGAGTAGGCATTTTTCCAAAAGACATACAAATGGCCAACAGGTACATGAAAAGAAGCTCAACATCACTAATCATCATGGAAATACAAATCAAAACCACAATGAGATATCATGTTGCACCTATTAGGATGGCTATTATAAAGAGTAAAAAGATAACAGATATTGTTGAGCATGTAGAGAAAAGGGAACACTTATACATAGTTGGTGAGAGCGTAAATTTGTACAGTCATTATGGAAAACTATACAGTGGTTCCTCAAAAAATTAAAAGAACTACCATATAACCCAGCAATCCTTCTTCTAGGTATATATCCAAAGGGAATGAAATCAACTATCTTGAAAAGATATCTGCACTCCCCTGTTCATTGCATTGTCATTCAAGTAGCCAATTTCTGGAAACAATCTGCATACCTGTAAATGGATGAATGGATAAAGACATGTAGACTATTATTCAGTCTTAAAAAAGAAGGACATTCAGAGGCACCTGGCTGGCTCAGTCAGTGGAGCATGCAGCTCTTGATCTCAGGGTTATGGATTTGAGCCCCAGGATGTAAATGTAAAGATTACTTTAAAAAAGTAAAGCCCTTAAAATAAAAGTGACATTTAAAAAAAGAACATCTTGCCATTTTCTACAACATAGATAATTCAGGAGGATGTTCTACTAAGTGAAATAAACCCCATAAAGACAAATACTGCATGATCTCACTTAGATGTAGAATCTAAATAAGTCAGACTCATAGAGACAGGGAGTAGACTGGTGGTTACTTGGGTCTGGGGGGGCGGAGAAGTAGGGAGATACTGGTCAGAATGCATACTTTCAGTTGTTAGGTGATTACGTTTTGGAGACCTAATGTGCAGCATGATGACTATAAAAGTCCTTCTTTCCTTCCTCACATATTTGTGAAGGAGAGAGTTGAACAGGATAAGGAAGGGAAAGATACTGAAGAATTAAGAAATCTGAGGTCAATTCTAGCCTTGGGGTGATGCACAGTGGGACCATAAACCACAATGCAAGGGTAACGTAGCTTTTTTCTTAAATTATTTTTTTTAAATGTTTATTTTTGAGAGAGAGAGACAGAGTGTTAAAGTAGGGGGAGGGGGTGGGCAGAGAGAGAGACACACACAGAGTCTTAAGCAGGCTCCAGGCTCTGAGCTGTCTGCACAGAGCGTGATGCGGGGCTCGAACCCACAAACTGTGAGATCATGACCGAAGCTGAAGTTGGATGTTTAACCAGCTGAGCCACCAGGCACCTTAGGGGTGATGTAGATTTTTGTGCCTATATATCAGTCAGTTATTAGCTGAGGGCTGCTCCCAGGTTGGGCAGCTCCCATCAGCCAGGGCAGTCAATTCTCTGGAGACAAAGGGCAGGTGTGTGCTTTTAGCAGCCAATACTCACAGCACCTGGGGGATATGTGTGCTGTCTGGTGAAGGACATCTGAACTGGGCACCACAGCATCTATCACACCACCAGGACCAGGAAGATCGCTGTGCTAATTGGTTTAAGGGAGTTAGGGTCCACTTTTGGAGCTATGGAAGGGGTTAATCCCATCCACTCAACATTGCTGAAAAATTCATGATAAGTGTAAGCATGGGAAATGGGGAGAATGGATGGTGATCAGATATCCAAGAAATGTTCATATACTTCCTAATCTTAATTAGTTGTTGTATAACCCTGTTTATTTCCCTCAGAGCACTTCCCATAGACTATAATTCTCTTATTGATTGATTGATTGTTTGCCTGTCTGACTCCTAAAATGCAACTTTCAGGAGGGTAGAAACCTCAATTTTTTTTGGGGGGGGTTCACTGTTGTAGCTTAAAAATCTGTTGGCATGCCTAGTACTAAATATGATGATTGCCTTCCAGATAGTATTCTAAATGTGCAAAGCCACTATTCCAAGAAGGAAAAACGTGTGTGTATAAGGAAGATAATTCTAGACCATTCGTTTTCCAACTGTAGTCCCCAGACCAGCAGCTTTAACATCACCTAGAATCTAGTTAGAAGTGAAAATGCCTGGGGCACCTGGGTAGCTCCGTTGGTTGAGCATCCTACTTCAGCTCAGGTCATGATCTCATAGTTCATTTCATGAGTTCGAGCCCTATGTCAGGCTCTCTGCTGTCGGCCTGTTGGCAGAGAGCCAACTTCAGATCCTCTGTCCCCTTCTCTTTCTGCCTCTCCCCTACTTATGCTCTCTCTCAAAAAATAAAGAAAAAATGGGGGAAAAAAAAAAAGAAAATTCTCAGGCCCTATTCTGGACCTAATGAATAAAAAACTCTAGGGATGGAACTCGGAAATCTCTGTGTAACAAGGCTGCCCCTTGATTTGGATGCATAACAAAGTTTGGGAACTACCACTCTAGAATGGTTTGACTATGGGATTTAGGCAGGGTAGGTAGTGGTAAGTAAAGTGGTAAGAAAAATTTAGGACCATATTATTATCAGTTTTAATGTAGTAAGTAAGCCCGATAGGCTGTTGATTTGTTTTTACTTTTCTGAAATATAATCTTTTGTTGGCAAAGCCATGAATCCTTCGAAATCTAGATAGCCTTGTTGGTGTTTGGGAGGTAGGAATGGGTGGGGTTAATGGTGTTTTGGTTTTTTGGGCCAGGAGGGGATATAATACTCTTGATTACTCATTGTCACCCTCACCTTCACCCACAAGCAGCTGCTTGCCCTATGCACACAATTCCCTTTTCTTTCTTTTTTTTTAATTTTTAAAAGCTTATTTATTTATATTGAGACAGAGACAGCACGTGAGCAAGGGAGGGGCAGAAAGAAAGAGAGGGAGAGGGAGAGAATCCCAAGCAGGCTCCATGCTGTCAGCACAGAGCCCCACATGAGGCTCAAACTCAGGAACTCTAAGATCATGACCTAAGGTGAAACCAAGAGTCAGAGGCTTAACGGACTGAGCCACCCAGATGCCTCACGCAATTTCCTTTTCTTTATTCTTTTAAGATAAACCTATTTTTTAGCATGATTTTAGACTTACAGAAAAATTACAAAGATAGTCCAGAGAGTTCCTGTATAGCACCACACTTAGTTCCCCCTATTACTAACATATTCATTCACGTGGCATATTTGTTACAATTAATAAGCCAATTTTGATCATTATTCTTAATTAAGACCATATTTGATCTAGATTTCATTAGTATTTATATAATGTTCTTTTTTTTTTTTCCCTGTTCCAGGATCTACCAAGGATGCCACATTATATTTAATCATCATGTCTCCTTAGATTCCTTTTGGCTATTACAAACTTCCCTTGTTTTTGATGATCTTGACAGTTTTGAGGAGTACTGTTTGGGTGTTGTATAGAATGTCTTGCAACTTGGGTATGTCTGATAGGGTTTGGTTTTGGGGAAGAAGATTAACAGAGGTAAATTGTGCCATATTTGGCACATCATATCAAGGGCACATACTATCAGCGTGATTTATCACTGTTGATGTTGATCTTGATCTGGAGCCTCAGCTAGGGTAGCTGCGGAAAGAGGATGGACTTATGAAAAGTTGCACAGGGAAAGTTTTCAGAACTTGACTTTTACTTAGATTTTGGGAAGATGTTTGGGGTAAGGAAAAGGAGAGGAGGAGCCAAAACCTTTGCTTAGGGTGCCTTTCAAATATGAGTGATTGGGCCCATGGCTGGTGTATGACTACAGCAGGTGGTCTGTCCGGGTAAAGAAGTTTGATCTGTAGTCCGTTTTCTCCCTTGGGACCTGGGGAGAGTTGGGGCAAAGAGTGTTTTGTGGTTGAAGCTCTCACTGCCCTGAAACACAGGGGGAGAGAGTGTGATTGGTACAGAGGCCCTGCTAGCTATGTCCACCAGTCAGATCGGCTAGCACAGTCCTTCCCAGGATGACTTGTACAGTCACCTGAAGGTGACATCAGGGCCTTTTTAGGGCCTTTTTAGGGCCTCAGGCTCTAGTGGGAGGAGTCTAGGGATATTCTGCAGGATTATCCCAGCTGCTTAGTCATTTGAAAAAGCAGTGGATGCCTGAAGTCAATTAGGAGATGTATAGCTGAAATTTTCCCACAGACAGATTGGCAATCTATTTCATAAGATGAATTTGACTACAGAAAAAACCAAAGGGCATACATTAAAATATTAATATTGTTTTCATCTCTGGGTGTGATGGGTTTTGGGGTTGTGTCAGTTTTCTAGCGCTGCTGTAATGAAGTACCACGAACTGGGTGGCTTACAACAGCAGAAATTTGTCTCATAGTCCGGGAAGCCAGAAGTCTGAAATCAAGGTCAGCAGGACCGTGTTCTCTCTGAAGACTCTTGGGAAAGATCTTTTCTTTTCTCTTCATAGCTTCTGGTGGTGGCCAACAATCCTTGGTTTGCAGCTGCAACACTCCAGCCTCTGCTTCTGTCATCACATGGCATTCCCTCTGTGTGTCATGTCCAAATTCCCTACTCTTATTAAAGCACCAGACATAGTATATTTAAGGCCCACCCTAGTCCAGTATGGCTTTCTCTTAACTCAATTATATTACAACGACCCAATTTCCAGTCACAGGTCACTTTCACAGGTTCTGGAGAGACATGAATTTGAACAGGGGTGGTTGGCATTTCCTTCTTCATATGTTTCTATTTCATTTTGGTTTCTTTGTGCAACCTACATGTGTTACATCTATACCAGCAAAACAACAATAAACAAGCAAACAAAAACAAAAAAAAAAATGCAATCCTTACCACCAATACTCTGAAAAGTAATATAAACTGCATTTGGTGAGGGGGCCAGAGCTGTCCAGGAACATGCAGGAAAGGTTACTCATGCCAGTGATGGTATCCTATGCCAGGAGGCTTCCTACAGAACCCAGCCAAACCCTGGTCAAAAGCTGGGGAGAGGTGCTGGGCTCGGATGCCTGGGGAATTGCCTGGGCATCTGTGCTTGGGCCACGGCCAAGGGTGGAGGCTGTGGGCTGGGCTGCTGGCTTCCTAGATAGGGGGCTTACCCAGAGAGATCATTTAGACTTCCTGTGGCAGCACCCCCTTCCTGAACAAACACAGAGGGCGGCTTGGAAAAGCATGAATGTGATAACTGAAGCCACATTCACTCCGGCTGGGTAAATACTGGCTGGGAATCAGTCGTTGTTTTCCCAAACTTTCTTAGGTACTGGGGCCCTGTGGGGAGGTGACTTCTCTCATGACAGCCACACCCCAGGTCGCCCTTTATTAGTCACAGCACATGCTTTGCTCTGCTTGGTTATGCTCCCCTGACGTTCTGCACGTCCCACCATCCAGCAGTACGTGTTTACCCCTCCCCAGGGCTGGTTGGAGTGAACAACATTTTGTGCAACCCGTTCTAAAAGAGCAGCTGGGAATCAGGTTTAAATCATAGTTATTCAGCACGGCAGAATTAAAAATCCCTTAGACACTTTTGTTTATGGGTGCCAGGGAGAGAAAGCAACCAAGGGAGAAAGAAGGAATTCTTAGTGTGTTTCATTTAACCACAAATTCTGTCTGCTTCCTTCAGAAGGCACTGCTGTCCGCCTGATTTTTTAAATGTAAGAGCATCCTGTTTGGAGATGGGGGCTTTGAGTGGATAATTCTGGCTTTTAAGGAACAAAAACAACGGGTTCTTTAAGGGGGGGAATGGGCATTCTTCAAACAACTGTTCCTAGGCCTAAAACTCTCTCAGAATGTCAATATCAAGTTCAGTCCCACGTGACTGAGGCAAAAGGCTTTCATCCTTTTTTCTACACAGCTATTTAACCCTTTGCTAGGGTAAAGGACAGCCATAAGAGAAGAAATAATCTCATCTTTCAAACAGGCTCTGTTATCAAAAGACTTCTCTTTCTGATCCACATCTAGCCACAACTGATGGAGGGGCTCCCATTGTGTCCCCCTCCCTCCCAGCACCATTGTTATTCCCATTTCACAAAAGAGAAACAGAGACTCAGAGAAGTTGAGTAGCTTGCCCCAGATTGTAGCTGTTGGCAAACTTGAGCCTCGATCTGAGTGACTGCAAAGGCTGGATTCTTTACCACTACATTGAGCTGCTTCTAGAGAGGGTGACATCCACCAGAGGGTCTTCAGCAGAGGCCTAGGAGAGGAGCAGGCATTCACAGATGGGAGTTGGATATGCTTCCCATTTCCATCTTTACTGGTCACTTATTGTGTGGCATTCAATAGCTCGCTTACATTTAAGTTTGGTGTGCGTTCTTCCAGCATTAAAAAAATTCACATAAATATAAAATATATGGATTTTTGTGTGGGCATGCTGTATATAAATGCTATCATGCTGCGTGCATCATTTTGCAACTTAACTTTTTTTTCGGTCAATATATTTTTGAGATTTATCCATTTTGACACACACAGATGTAATGTAATCCTTTTAATGGTTCTAATATTACTCCATTGTATGCACGTACATTTTATAAATAAGTGCACTTAAATTTTCAATTTTTTGCTATTATGAACAATATTAAAATAGATCTGCTCAGGACGAACCACATTGCAGAGCTCTGGAAAGTTCCATTCCCATTTCTGCCTATGTACCTTCTGGAGTTCTGCAGTACATACTCTGCCTTGCTGTACTTGGCTCTGCGTGTGTCTCCTTCCTTTTTTTTTTTTTGTAAACAGTATTTACCGAGCGCCTAGTGAACGCAGGCCATTGTTCAAGTGCTTTGCTCGTATTCATGTATTTAGTTCTCAGAAAAGTTCTAAAAAGTATTGTTTTTACCATTTTCATTTTTCAAACAAGGACAATGAAGGGGGTCGAGGGCACTCTGTTGGCTCCCTGAGCTTCCAGGAGAACCAGGAAGCTCTCGAATGCGGGTGTTGAACCACTGCACTAATTCTCCCTTAATGTTACATTCTCTACTTAGCTGATGTTCCCTCTCAACTGTAAACCCTTGAGAGTAGGGACCATGGGGTGGGGGTGGGGGGAGGACTTATTTTGCATTCCAGTGCCCAGGCATGCCTCATGTCCCTTAGGGGCTCAAAAATATTGTGTGAACCATTTTCCTCTTTGTTCAGTGCTCCTTTCCTAATTCACATTTCCTCTTTTCCCCATCTAGCTCTTTCCCCTCATAAACATCTTTCCCTTGCCCCCTCCTCGTAACATGGCTGCCCCATGGCTACAGGCTTTCAAAGAATGGCAAAGGCACATCACAGATAACATAAACAGGAAAGCTTTACAAGGAGCCCTAATTTGGGGAAGACTTTTTTACCAAAGGGCAAAGGAGGACTTGACTTTTTCTGCCCTCAGGAGGCCCAGTCTTTTCAACCCTGAAGTCTAGCGCTGCACAGGAGGCGCTGCTGTGTTCACACGTTCAGTTAAGAGTACTTCTAATTCTCTCCTTCAGCCGTCAGGCACGTAGGCAATTTCCTCTTATAAAGTTGGTGGTTGTAACTAAACAGGTGCAGATTTGAGGAAACGCAGGCTGTCTCCACTAACCCCCCGCTGCCCGTGAGATTAGGTTGATAAGGGACTTCCCTCCCCCTAATTTATTCACCCCAGGCCCCCTCCCCCCAGTCTGCCCCGGCGGGAGGCCCCGCAGCGGGGCCCCACCGCCCGGGGGTGGGGGGGGAGGAACAACCGAGGCGGGCCAAACGTGAGCAGGCGAGTGTGCGGCTCAGCGGAAAGCACACAGGGACAAGAAGGTCGAGTTCCCGCTGGGGAAGGACCACCGTCCAAGGCCCTTGTCCTTCCCTTCCCCCTGCCGCCCCTCCTTCCGGGCAGACCAGCGCCAAGGAGGGCTCCGCGGAGGGAAGGCGAGCCCCACGGCCGCGTGGCTTTCCCGACTGCTTCTCCGGGGCCCCTCGCTCCGCCTCGGCCGCCCACGCGGAGAACACCGCGGAGCTGGGCCGCGGGACGCGCGGCCGGCCNGGCTGCTGATTTTGATCTTCTTTACGGCTTTATGGCAGCTGCGGGGCTGTGATCTTTGATCCGCAGCGAGGGCACCCGGGAGTTTCTGCTAGGCAGAAACCGCCAGAATCACGTTAGGTCTGCAGTGGGCGCAGCGCCTGGCCTCTCCTTGCTCCTGGGGGAGCCACTGAAGCCAGAGACCTGGCCTCTGGGTTTGAACACTTAACAGCATCTGACGTCATCAAAGAGCCAGCTAGTTGTCCACGGGCTCTCTCGCACCCTCTTTGTTGCAGTTGATCCCTAAAACAACCCCATGACATGGAAGAGATAGGAAGGACAGGCACCATTCAATCCGTTTGACGCGTGAGGAAATCAAAGCTTATTATTTAGGTATTTTATCCCTTGGCAAGAAAACAATTTGCTGTAACATAGACGTAGAAGTACTTAGTTCTTGGATAAATCAATTCTAGTCCTGGAATAGCCTATTTTACCAACGTCTCCCATTCTCCTGCGTTCACTGGGAAGACAGGTTAAAGAGGGAAAAAGGGTCCCGGGCGTGAGGGGGATGATCTGGGGGAGGGAGAGTTTATACTAATAGGTGAAATTGTCCCACCGTCTACACAGCTGTTCCCTTTTGATAGGCTTTAAATGGACACAGCTGAGCCTACAGCAAGACCAGTGTTCGCTGAATAACTGGCCAGTCCTCAAATACACCGAGGGTGGCCTTAGCTGCCTGCCCTAGTGAGGGTCCTGCTGGTGCGGTGGACATGGGCGGGACCTGGAACACAGGCCCACCTCTGAATCCTGAGGCTTTGGTCATTACCAGGGACTCTGGGCACTGTGGCTGACGTCACTGAGCTTCTTGGCACTTGGGGTTGCTATGCGATTCAAGATGAGAATGTATTTGAGTTTCCTTAACTACCATGGCCCCTCGAAATGAGAGGCGGGATTCTTTTCCTTGATCATACACTATCAGGGGTTAGAAGAGAGAGACATTGTCTGCTTCAGAAAAATCTGTGTCTCTGGTGTTTGCTCATCTGGGGTAAGCCATGGAGAACACGGTTTCTATAGAGTCAGTAGGAACAAAAATGAGTTAATTCTCATGGAAATTTTGCCTTTGGACACAGAGTACTTGGTTACAGGATCTTGACTACAAACACAGCTAAGCCACTTGTAGAGCACTTACCAGTTTGCCTACTTTGCTTTTGTTTTGAGTTTTTGCTTTTTGGAGGGGGTGGGGGTTTGCCAAAGTCTTTCTAGATTATAAAATTAATACATGATTTTGTAAAAACACACTAAAATATAAAGAAAAAAACCTTTATAATCACACACACACACACCAATAGTGTTAGGATTTCAGATATAGTTTCCTATGTATTTAAAAAATTCATTTTAATATAATTGAGACCATAATTTGTGTTATTTTATATTATTTACCTTGCTTAATGTTATATCATACATATTTTCCCAAAGGTCCTTAAACCTTTATTGATCAGTTTATGAGAGTATTATATTTTTTCAACATTGTTAGGTTGTTTCCTTTTTTTGGACTAAGCAACACTAATGAGTATCTTTGTGTATAAATATTAGACCATTCTATTTATTATCCCCTTAGCATGCATTTCCTAAAGTGGAATTTTTAGCTCAAATAACAAACATTTTCGTGATGAGATCACATTGCCAAGTGGCGATTTCCATGAGTGCAGGGGCTAGATCTGCCTTCTCTACTGCCGTATTGTCAGCGTCCAGCTCGGAGTTGGTTAATGTGCACTGTTGAAGGATTGGATGCAAAGAAAAAAATCTGGTTTACAACAAAACTTGCCTAGGAAATATCAAAACTAAAATTATGTTTCATCCAATTCAGCTGGTTCTAAGCAGCTGAGGCTAATAAAGGACCTTGAACTTTAAGGGACCTCTGCCCTCAACTCTGACCCCATCTCAGGACCTGCCTGAAGACTCTTCTCACCAGTGAGTAATGGCACTTGTTTAAAACCAACTGCCTCTGCAGAGTGCTAGTTTCCAGTGCTTAGCTAGAGTAACCACCTGGCACTCTTCCTGCCTAGCACTTAAAAGAAAACAGAACAAAACCTTGACTTTTCCTTTAGGGTACTATTCTACAAACGTCTCCCTTGCTTGGTAAATTCGTTGACTCAGCTATGATTTAGAAAAAAAAATACCTCAGGTGTTCTTGGTTTTTATTCTTTGACAAATGAGTATTGTCAAATTGAAATACATAAAACTTGTAGCACTCCACAATTGTTTTTGCACTCCACAGTTTTTCCACCAGAATCTAAGCGTGTTTCATTGTTCCTTTGCCAATGTTGCATCTTATAATTTTCATAACCTCTGTTATTTAATGGATTAAGATGTGAATTTTTTTTGCCTACTAAATGAGCCAGACTGAACCTTTTAATACTAATGTTGTGATTATCTGTTTATCTTTTTATTTATTGAGATCATAGTGATTTACCAGTTTGTATGACCCTTTTATATACTAAGGATATTGCAGAGTAAATTCTTCATAATATTTTTTTTAATGTTTGTTTATTTTTGAGAGAGAATATCCCAACCAGGCTCTGAGCTATCAGTGCAGAGCCGGATGTGGGGCTTGATCTCATGAACACTGAGATCATGACCTGAGCTGAAATCAAGAGCCAGGTGCTCAACCAACTGAGCCACCCAGGTGCCCCTCTTCATAATATTTTTAAAGGGAAGCAACACCAGGAAGATCCTGATGCAACACATTATTTTGATGTATTAAAATATAGAAGTAATTGTATGTTTAAATTACTTATTGCTGGAGGTATTCTTGGGTGGAATGGGTGGTTTCTAGCCACTGGAATGATCTAAGTAGAGGCTGTTTGATCCCTTGGGAGGAACTGAAACATCTAAATGAGAGGTTGGACTAGTGATTTTTAAGTTCTCTTAAAACCTAGAGAGTTTATGATTCTATCACTTGTCCGAGGACTTAAGGCTAATAAGGTTTGGGGGCTAGTTTTCTTTCTATTATTCTGTAAAGTCAACCGGATCCTACAAGAATCAAAGGATGATTTCTCGAGTCAATTGCTGTTATGTATATTTTTTGAGAAAAGCCCAGGGTGGTTGAAGGGTGTGAATGTGCTTAGCATTGCAGCTGTACCCTGGCCCTTTAGGACTTTATTTATCAGAAACAAATATGCATCTTTATCAAAAGTTTTTACATGAAGAATACTGATTTTGCAATCTAATTCAATTTATGGTTTCTTCTATATAATAAAGTTTATAAAGTTATTTTACATATTTCTTCCTTATTAAATGTTCTTTATTATTGTAGAGTTTTACTTATTCGCCTACATGTAACTAGGCATGGTTGTACATAAAAACCATGTGTACTGTAGTTTATTGGTAATACGGGTTTTTTTTTAAAGGCGATTGTTTATGTAGTTTTCAGTTATGTGCCAACTGTAACTACTTCCAGCAGAAAACTTAGCTCCATTGTGATGTCTGTGCAGATTTCTCTTGCGGATGTTCTTGATTGCTGAGTCTTAACACGGCCTAAGTGACATGGATTTTGCGAATGCATTTGTTATATGAGAGCTCTGTGTGTTCCGACAGCCCTTGTATTTCCCTGATTGGAGTGCTCATTACTGTGGGAACGACGTATTAATCACCAGGCTCCTCTGTAGGCTACAAGTTTTGGAGGGGAGGGACTTGATCCTGTTGCGTCCCTAGCACTCAAGCTTAGGGCTCGGCCTTCTACAAAATCTTTGTCGAATTGAATCAAATGTGACAAATCCCACGCAAAAACTAGACATGAAAATGTGCAAGAGGTTGTGGATTGAGTTTGTGCTGAGAAGGCGGAGTGTGCTCAGTGCCCGCCCTGGGGTAATGGGTAGACGCAGCCAAATGATTTCAGTGCCTTGTAGGAGCTGGCACTAACCCGGCATTTACAGGCTTTACCTTGTGTAATCCTCACAATTTTACTCTTTGAGAGTTTTTTGTTGGTTTGTTTTTATGTTGTTTTTTTACAGAGGAGGTTTAGAGAGGTTAACTTTGTCAATAAGTAAATGGCAGAATTGGAATTTTCTCGGAGTTGATGCTGGCTTGGAAATCCAGGCTCTTTTCTCTTGACCAGGATGCCTACAGTAAGAGGAAGCTGCCCAGTCTTGATTGGGGCAGAACTGGGGAGGAGAGGAGTGTTGATTTAGAAAAGGACTTGGTTCCATCAACCTAGATGAATTCTGTCTTTGTATCTCTCCTCTCGATATCCTTTGCGTTTCTACATGCCCTCTGCTTCGGTTTTTCTTACCCTCTGTAGGCCCAGGGCCCTCGTGGTGCGCCTCCTTAGAGTGCCTCGTTTTGACCTTCTCTTGCAAACAAGCCACACATTCTCTCCTTCCCCTCCAGATTTAGTCCTTAGTGTTCTTTTTCCATTTCATCCGATACACTCTTCTGGAAAAGAACGGGATAATTGTTGTTTCCCCCTCCCCTCCTCCCCACGTGCCCTGTTAAATACAGATACTAGTTATAGGGATTCTAAAGTTGGCAGGGAGGCATTTGGGCAGAAGGGTGTTTTGTCTCTTCAAATAAAACTGTAGAAGGTAGCCACTTACTCTGGGAGAAGGGCACAAAGGGCCCTTAGATCTCAGGATCCGTGATAAGAGCCAACATTTAATCTGTTCAGTATATCCACATTCAGGCCTACTGTGTACTACTTACTATTCTAGGTGCTTAATGTAAATTAACTCTTATCCTCCTAACACCCCAGTGAGGTAGGCGATATGTCCATGTAGAGGAGAGTTGGGACCAGACCCCATGGGTTTGGCTCTGTAGCACTAGGGACACTCAGATCTGTTGGAGGAGGTGGAGAGGCAAGGCAAAAAGGCCAGGAAGCGGGACGGTGGGAAAGAGCGTATCAGAAGAAGAGAAGCTGCTATCAATGGCTTAGGAATTTGATTGGAGATGCAACAAAAAATAAGGCCAGCCAGTGAGCTGTTTTTGAAGTCCATTAAAGAGGTAGTTTAGAGCAATTAGAATGGGAAAGAATTAGGACCTGGGCCAAGGGGGCAGCTACACATTGTGGAGTGGGAATACCACCGGGCAGGGATCCGCCACTCTGTAGTTTATTACAGGTAGTTTACTATTGGGTGGAACTCGCTGGAAGCACAGCCAGCCAGGAGGGAGTGCAGAAAGAGTCTGCCAAGGGATGTAGTAGGGGAAGGTTCCAGGCTGGAAGTGTGAGCCAGAGGGAGGGAGGAAATGAGCTTTCCCTGGTGGGTGGATTTCACCCAAATGGAAATCCAAATATGGGTCTCTGAAAGCTGGAGGGTTGTAAGAGGGGGTGTGGTGTGTCTGGGAATCCCAAAGCCAAGATCCTTCCTACGCTGGGTCAGGGGGTGGATTCCCGGGAAGCCTCCTCATTATGACAAAGTATTTATTAAGTTCTAAGCTGTAATAATTTCTCAAGAAAGTAAATGTTCTGGAAAAGAGCTTTAGAAGGTGTGAGAGAAACAGATTCCCGGGTATGACTAAAGGCAGGCAACCAGGCTCCCAGTGGCATTCTGTGCCAGGAGGATCCATCTATTATTCTGGTTTGCCTGGGACTGTCCCAGTTTTTGCACTGAAAATCCAGCCCCCTTCAAAATACTCAAGACTGCTCACATGCTACTTCTTGATAGAGGCCTTCCCTGATTGTAGTTTGAATTACTATCTCACCCCATCCCCAGTGGTCACGTCTTACCCCTTATCCTGATCACATGTATGCCCTGAAATCATCTTTGTTTATTCGCCGTCTCTTCTCCAAAACTAGCATGTAAGTTCCAGAAAGGCAGGGATTTTGGTTTGTTCACTCTTATATTCCCAGCACACAGAGCAAGGCTGGGCACACAGCACGTGCTCATCATATATCTGTTGAATGAATGATCACCATTTAAGGTTTCCAGTACTGTGCTCAGCTCTGGATAGACAATAGTGAGCAAAACCAGAAACGGTTCCTGCACTCACGAGGCACAGAGTTTAGTGGAGGAGAGAGAGACATTAGTGACATGCTTTCATATATACAAGTGAAATTACAACTGGGTTGACTGAACAGGGGAATAGGAGCTCGAAGGAGTGGTACTGATGCTCCGAGAGGCTGTGAGGCCAGGTGGAGTCTGGGGCGCCAGGCCAGTGAAAGCTTGCCCAAGGAAGTAATGATTGAGTTGAATTTGAAGGTTGGAGAAAAAATGCTTTCTAGGAAGAGGAAATTGCACATGCAAAAGCCCTCTGGAAGATTGGAGCAGGTCTGTTTGGAGAACCACAGCCATGCCCTATAGTTGGTGTATAGAAAGCAAGAGCATTTGTGGTACCCTGTGAGGGCAGGCTGAAGAGGCAGGCACAGCCAGGCCCCTTGGGACCTTGTGTATTGGAGGCCTTGCTGAGGATTTGGTTAGTTTTTCAAGAATGATGGGAAATCATTGAAGGGTTGTATGTGTCTGCATTGTAGGTGTGTGTGAACGTGAGACGATTCACCTTTTGTACTTTGAAGCAAGCATTCATTTGATGGGTTCCTCCATCCCAGTGGCTAGATGGTTAAACGAGGCAGGGAGACAAGAATTAAAATAGTTATAATCATAAAAAGGTACCTCATAGTCTTAGTTCTTTTCTTCTTCTGTCTTTTGTTGGACTAAATTCCTGTGGCCTCAATAAAGGCACAGCAATGAGGGGATCAAATTTGTGGCCAACTAGTTTTTTGAGGACTCTTTCTAGAACTTGACACTCCATAAAAAATATAAATTTGTGAAGCCACTGTTTTCAGAGCACTTTTCTAGGCTCTGTGGGAAGAGATGAAGGGATGCCACATGAATGTTCTACCCCCTTGGGGAGCTTAGATGTTTAATGACACATACGCAAATGAAAAAGGCACAGGATAGACCCAGAAACAAGTTCTACAAGGTCTGCTGCCTGGAGATACTCAGGCACATGTTAACGTACAACCTCCCGAGAGCAAGGTCCATGTCTAAGTCATTTTTGTTCCTCCCACAGAATTTAGCCAAGTGCCTTGCCCAAGAGATGTGTCAAATGAATAAAGCTGAGTCTAGTCGCCTCAGCAGAGAAAAACAATCAATAAGCGAATCAGACCTCTAGTGATACTTATAAAAAGTACTTCTAAAAAATGTAACCTCCATGACAACAGTTTTGTATCCATTTTTCGGTTGTTCTCTGTGTGTGTACCCAGTGCCTAGTACATTGTCATTTGGTAATATTTGTTGAGTAAGTGAATTTACTAGCTTAAGTGAGAAGCTCTGGAATAATCAGAGGACTTAGTGAGGAATTGGTTAAGTAAAATAATGGTCCCTCTGTATGATGGGATAGTATTCAGCACTCAAAGAGTATGTCATGGAAGAAGACTTACTGAGTAGGCAGGGTGGTGAAGGCACAGGCTTTGGAGGCTCACTGCCTGGAGTGGAAGCCCAGTTCTGCCACTCACCAGCTGTGTGACCTTGGGGGAGTTATTTAACCTCACTGTAATGAGATTTCTTCAGCTGTACAATGGGTATAGTAATAGTACATGCCTCAGAACTCTTATGAGAATTAATGAGCAGGTACATAATGAGTTAATATATATAAGGTATGTAGGGCAGTGCTTGCTATGTGGTAAACACTCCATGAGTATTAGTTCTAAGTGCTTTCCATATGGTGACTCTTAATCCTCACAACAGCTCTATGAAGCAGACACTGGTCTGATCCCCCCATATTTTAGTAAGCGATATACTACAGTTATTTCTCTGAATGTGATAGGTAGAAACTGGGACCATTTTGTGAAGAGGAATGACATGATCTAATTAAAATTTTTAAAAAATATTTTATTTTATTTTTGGGAGACAGAGAGACAGTGTGCAAGCAGGGGAGGGGCAGAGAGTAAGGGAGACACACAATCTGAAGCAGGCTCCGGGCTGTGAGCTGTCAGCACCGAGCCCGAAGTGGGGCTCGAACCCACGAAGTACAGGATAATGACCTGAGCCGAAGTCAGATACTTAACCGACTGAGCCACCCAGATGCCCCTGGCATGATCTAATTGCGATTTTAACAGGGTCACTGTGACTGCTATGTTGAAAATAGCCTGAGGAGGGTGGAAGGGTCAAGGCCAGAGCCAGGGAGACTACTTAGGAAACTACCAAGAATCCAGGTAAGATAGGCTTTTGCTTTGCATCAGGGTAGTAACAGTGGAGGTGGTGGAAAACCATCTGTTTCAGGATATCTTTTGAAGTTAGACCTCCATTCCAGGATTTGCTGATGGAATGGATAGGAGGTGTGAAAAAGATGAGTCACGATTTTGGATCCAGTCAACTAGAAGGATGGAATTGCCATTTACCGAACAAGGAAAGACCACAGGAGAGTAGGGATGGAAAGTATAGCTTGAGATGCCTGTTTATCACCTAAGCTGAGATGATAAGTAGCCAGGTGCAAATAGGAGTCAAGAGTTCAGGGGAGAGTTCTGGGCTAGAGATTGGAATGTGCAAGTCATCAGCCTACAGATGGTATTAAAAACCATGCAGCCGGATAAGATCACCCAGGGACTAAGTAGAGGTGGAAAACAGAAATCTAAGCATTGAATCTTTAGACACTGGGGAGATGAGGAGGAACCAGCAAAGACTGAGGTGGGCCAGCCAGTGAAGCAGGAGGAAAACCAGGAGAATTTCAGATCCTGGTAGCAACTGAAGAAAAGATTTGAGGGTTTTACATGCTTTTTAAAAATCTATTTATTTGAGAGAGAGAGAGAGAGACCAAGGGAGAGGGACAGAGAGAGAGAGAATCTTGAGCAGGCTCCACGCTCAGCACAGACCCTGACATGGGGATGGATTCCACACCCCTGGGATCATGACCAGAGCCCAAATCAAGAGTTGGACACTCACCTCAACTGACTGAGCCTTAGGCGCCCTGAGTGTTTTGCATGTTTTTCAACTTAACCTTGGAAACATCCTTGTCAGTTGCCCCTGGATCCAGGTCAGTGATGTCAGAGGTAGAGGATCCAGGGCTCATGCAGGTTGGGCCCAAGATGCATAGTTTGTAGCAGAAACTGGATTGGAGACCAAGTTGTCCGACTCCGTGTCCAGTGCCCTTTCATTACACCACACTTTTGCACCACTCTTCCCTCTTGGTCAAAAGAGGGAGACTTGCCACATCTATTTTATAGAGTGACTCCCCACCCCCAACCTCTAAAATGGTCTGTTCTAAACTAGTCATTCAACTTGTGTGCCTTGGAGCAAAAACCTATTTGGCATTCAAGTAAGAGTGCTAAAAAAGAAAACCAAAAAGGAAATAGGTTAGGCAGCACCATTGTCAACAGCTGAAGGATCTGATAGAATTAGTGTGGCCTGCTTAGGGATTTCAATTTGGAATTTCATGGCCCCATGAGAATTAATGGGGTGTTTAGGGCCACAGAAGGTCAGTTGTATAGAGGTGTGTATGCATGTGTACATGTGTGTATGAGAGAGAGAGAGAGAGAGAGAAGAGCCAAATCTCTTGCCAACCTGATCAGCCCATTTGTGAATTGACCCAGGGGTGCCTGTACTCTGGTAGGTGCTCAGGACTCTGCATAGAGAATCCTGAGGTCAGGAGGATGAGAAGTGGCTGAGATGGTCCCACTATGGAGAGACAGGGCAGGGGCGATGATACATTCTCTGCTTGTTTCCTGATTCTTACAGAGAGGAAGGTGCTATGGTGAAAGCCATCCTGGAATTTAAATGTGCCTTAGCTGCCTCACCTTCTTCCACCTGTTAGTGGCATGAACTTGGAACTGGGAAAGCAGAGTTGGACAAAACTGTGAGGAATTCTGTACGGTGGCACTGAAATATCTGTAAGAGCTGTGGTGCTAAAAAAAAAAAAAAAAAAGAGTAAGAACAAAAAGTTCAGGATAGAAGGGATCAGCAAACAGCCTGGTTGAAACTAAGGGCATGGTGAAGTGGGAGAGAAAAGAATCCAGTAAGAAGCTACCTGAAGGTTTGGGAGGTAGGCTGTGAGACAACGCAACTCAGAAACAGGCTTCGACAGGACAGAGGGATGGAGGCTGGGATCTGTGGTGTCACCAACCAGTGGCCTCTCTGGTTGTTAACGAACCGATTCCAGCTGAGATGGCACCCCCAAGATTGCCTGGGAGGGTAACCCAGGATTATTTAGGCTGGCATTGTTTCTTAGAGGGTAAACAATTTTTTTTAAAATTAAGACTTAATTTTTTAGAGCAGTTTTATGTTCAGTTTTAGAGCAGCAAAATTAAGGGATAGGTACAGAGATTTCCCTATACATAGTCTCCATCATTATCAGCCTTCCCCAGCAGAGTGGTACATTGGTTGTTCATAAATTGGTGAACTTTCCGTGATACATCATAATCCCTCCAGGTCCATAGCTTATGTTACAATATCATTATACGCTTGTAAAAACCCACACACCACACACCACCAAGGGTGAACAGTAATGTAAGTACTGGGCTTTGGCTTGGCATTTTAGTTTTGTTAATTTGTATATATTTAGAATTTTAAGTATTTGCAATATTTAAGGGAAATTGGCCCATTAGAGAAATGGTCATTTTTAGATTCCAGTTTGAAATATGTAATTAAGAAATTGATCTAGTTTTGTGATTTTTAAATTAAAAGACATTCTAAAGTTACTGTCAGTACTAGAATAGTACTGTAAGGTTTGTCATATTTTAAAGTTTATTTTATTAGAGCTGTAAGAGATTTTTAGACCATTGATGTACTTATAAAAGATTAACTATATTATCTTACCTATTAATATTAATGTATTAAGTATATGATATAATTTAACAGTATATTATAATTTAATATTTAAATTATAACGTGTTATATATTATTTATATATTAAATATTAAAAACATATTAAAATGAGTGAGTTTCATAAACTGAATTTGTAAATGGAATCAAACATTAATTTAAAAATCTCTTATATGTGATTAACATTTGCTACATTTATAAAGATTAATAATATCTCTAAATTGAACTTAAAAGTTTAAAGAAGACCAAGATTAAAAAAAAATTTTTTTATGTTTATTTATTTTTGAGAGAGAGAGAGAGACAGAGAACAAGTTGAAGAAAGGCAGAGAGAGAGGGAGACACAGAATCTGAAGCAGACTCCAGGCTCTGAGCTGTCAACACAGAGGTTGATGCAGGGCTTGAACCCAGGAACCGTGAGAACATGCCCTGAGCCAAAGTTGGACACTTAAGTGACTGAGCCACCCAGGTACTCCAAGATGTTACTTTTTTTTTTTTTTTTAAGTTTGTAACTTTAGCAGATTGAGGATTAAATTTTAAAAATCAAAGTAGCTCTCTGAAATCTTTTCTATATAAAGAGAGGGCTTTGAGATTACCAAAAAAAAAAAAAAAAAAAAAAAAATCTCACTATTCTCTCAAGGGTCCGGCAGCAGCTCCTGGGTGTCTTGTCCTTCCCTGTGTTCAGTAGTTCTTCCTTCCAGGTAGCTTACCCTTGGAGGACAGCTGGCTAAGGCAGGATCCCACAGGGGAAGCCAAGAGCATTGGTGTTTGAGAGCCCTGAGGAGGCAGAGGCAGCTTTGCTCCCTTTTTGCTCAGGAGCATAGTGATCCACACCGTGGAGGCTGGGCAGAAGGGCCAAGAGCTGCAGAGACAGTAGGGAAAGCAAAATGCGAGAGCCGACCACAGGGTAAGAGGGAACGCTGGAAACAACACAGGAACCAAAGATGGTAGAAGCTGTGGACACACATTTAGGAGAGGATTGTGTCTTAAGCATGAAACCAGCGTGGTGGCTGTCTCATTTTGTAGATAAGGAAACAGACTCTGAGGGGTTAATGACTCACCAAGATCTCATGGCTAGTCAGAGGTAGAGAGGAGACTGAGGATTGGATCCTTTGACAACTCCTAGTTCAGGGTTCTGTTTAGAGCATTTCTTGGTATCTCGCGCGGGGTAAATGGTTTTGATGGTCAACATCAAGACAGAGCATGGGTTGGTGGTTCAGGTTTTACAATTTGTCTGGAGGGCTACTGCCTGACTTCCAAGGCTTTGGATAGAGATTGATTTTTATTTTTATTTTTTTCCTTTTTTTCCCCCTCTTCATATTTTACTGTCAAGTTGGATTCCATATAATACCCAGTGCTCATCCCAACAAGTGCCCTTCTCCATGCCCATCACCCCCCTCCTCCTCCCCCCCATCAGCCCTCAGTTTGTTCTCAGCATTCAAGAGTCTCTCATGGTTTGCCTCCCTCCCTCTCCCCAATTATTACTCCCCTTCTTCTCCCCCATGGTCCTCCATTAAGTTCCTCCTAATCCACCTATACATGCAAACATATGGTATCTGTCCTTCTCTGCCTGACTTATTTCACTCAGCATAACACCCTCAAGGTCTATCCACATTGCTATGAATGGCCAGATTTCATTCTTTCTCATTGCCGTGTAGTATTCCATTGTATAGATAAACCACATTTTCTTGATTCATTCGCCCGTTGATGGACATTTAGGTGCTTTCCGTGTTTTGACTATTGTTGAGAGTGCTGCTATCAATATTGGGGTCCATGTGCCCCCTAGGCATCAGCACTCCTGTGTTTACTCCTTGGGTAAATTCCTAGCAGTGCTATTGCTGGGTCATAGGGGAGTTCTATTGTTAATTTTTTGAGGAACCTCCCCACTGTTTTCCAGAGGGGCTGCACCAGTTTACATTCCCACCAACAGTGTAGGAGGGTGCCCGTTTCTCCACATCCTCGCCAGCATCTAGAGTCTCCTGATTTGTTCATTTTAGCCACTCTGACTGGCAAGAGGTGGTATCTGTGTGGTTTTGATCTGCTTTTCCCTGATGAAGAGGGATGCTGAGCATCGTTTCATGTGTCTGTTGGCCATCTGGATGTCCTCTTTGGAGAAGTGTATGTTCAAGTCTTCTGCATTTCTTCACTGGATTATTTGTTTTTCAGGTATGGAGCTTGGTGAATTCCTTATAGATTTTAGATACTAGCCCTTTATCTCATATATCATTTTCAACTATCTTCTCCCATTCTGTTGGTTGCTTATTAGTTTTATTGATTGTTTCCTTTGCCATGCATAAGCTTTGAATCTTGATGAGATCCCAATAGTTCATTTTTGCTCTTGATTCCCTTGCCTTTGGAGATGTGTCAAGTAAGAAATTGCTGTGGTTGAGGTCAAGGAGGTTGTTTCCTGCTTTCTCCTCTAGGGTTTTGATGGTTTCCTGTCTCACGTTCAGGTCCTTTATCCATTTTGAGTTTATTTTTGTGTATGATGTGAGAAAGTGATCTAGTTTTATTCTTCTGCACGTTACTGTCCAGTTCTCCCAACACCATCTGCTAAAGAGGCTGTCTTTTTTCCATTGGCTACTCTTTCCTGCTTTGTCAAAGATTAGTTGACCATACATTTGTGGGTCCAATTCTGAGTTCTCAGTTCTGTTCCCTTGGTCTATGTGTCTGTTTTTGTGCCAATACCATACTGTCTTGATGATTACAGCTTTGTAGTAGAGGCTGAGGTCTGGGATGGTGATGCCTCCCATTTTGGTTTTCTTCTTCAATATTACTTTGGCTATTTGGGGTCTTTTGTGGTTCCATACAAATTTTAGGATAGTTTGTTCTAGCTTTGAGAAGAATGCTGGTGTAATTTTGATTGGGATTGCATTGAATGTGTAGATTGCTTTGGGTAGTAATGACATTTTAACTAGATTTATTCTTCTGATCCATGAGCATGGAATGTTTTTCCAAGAAATTAATTTTTAAATACTCACCTCCTCCCTGTAGACTTTTATGTGTTTCCTCTGGAATCTGGGCCTGAATCCTGGTCCTTTCAAAGCAGCCTAATCCTGAGGGGGAATACCCTCAGGATTAAGAGGTCTTACCCTGGTGGAGGTCTTAGGAAAACACCCCTGTAAGGCCTTCTCTGAGGCCCTGTGCAAAATGCCAACATAGCACATGCTGCTGGGATAGGTTTGGGGGGCAGCAGGAACAGGAACAGTTTGGGGAATGGGCCTGGAGGGGGGAATGAAGGGCCAGTCAGTGTATCCTGGAAAATGTGAGGCGTCTGAATGAGGGTGGGGGTAGAAGATCTCATTTAGCAAGGCTGTCCCAGAAAGTAAAGAAATGGAGAGAGCCCAAAGCAGGCGTCCTTGAATTTCATCCTCCAGCCAGTTCTCCCAGGAAGGAGCTTCCCAGGGATTTCCCTGAGGTGGGCTGAGGAAGCTCTGAGTGAGTGAACATCTTTAGGGAGAAGAAGGGCAGTGATGCCATCAAGGATTGTATGAAGTACAAAGGGTCCCTCATTTTACCTGTTTTTCCCATGGCCCTTCCCACGTCTACTGTGCTTAGTAACATCTTTCATAACTGGTGGGTTTGCACAACTATTGCAGTAAGCCCTCTAGGGAGACAGAACAGGCAGCAGTATTCCCGTTTCATGACTGATGAATCTAAAGCCCTGAAAGGACAAAAACGTGCCTAAAATAAAATACCTAGGAAGATGCAGGGCCTGATTTCTGAACTTGAACCCAGTCCTCCTACCCCCTTCTTCCATTCTTCCTCTTTTGCTTCTCTTTTTAATATTAAAAGCTTAATTATTTTTTCTTCTTTATGGAAGCAACATATGATCCTTGTTAAATGTTACTAAATATATTAAGATAGAATAAAATCTAGATAAATAAAATGAGTTTTGAAAAGAAGAAAAAATTATGATTCTGTTACTTAGAGATGATTACTATTAACACTTTGATGTATGCCATTTTGCTTTTTTTCTTTCTATTTTTAATTTTTTTTTTTATGTTTTTGTTTATTGTGGCACCTGGGTGGCTCAGTCAGTTAAGCATCCATTTTCAGTTCAGGTCATGATCCCACAGTTCACAAGTTCAAGCCCCACATTGGGCTCTGCGCTGTGCTGAGAGCCTGGAGCTTGCTTCAGATTCTGTGTCTCCTTCTTTCTCTACCTCTCCCACACTTGCACTCTGTCTCTCTTTCTCTATCTCTTTTAAAAATAAATAACCATTTAAAAATTTTTAAAAATTTAAAGTTTTTAATTTATTTTGAGAAAGAGAGGGGAAAAAATGAGTGAGGGAGGGGCAGAGACACAGGAAGAAAGAGAGAATCCCAAGGAGGCTCCACACTGACAGCACAGAGCCCAATGCTGGGCTTAAACTTATGAACTGTGAGATCATGACCTGAGCCTAAACCAAAAGTCAGATGCCTAACTGACTGAGCCACCCAGGTGCCCACGTTTTGCATTCTTTTCTACACATACAATAGATATCATTATCAATATGGTCTCATCCTACTCATAATTTTTATGACATATTTTTTTCTCCTTGATTTCCTTGTTTTTTGCATTGGTCCAGACAGAGGGTAGAAAAGAGCCTTTAGATTAAACTCTTAAAAGTTTCTTTTTGATCAAAGTAATGTATGTATGTAATATAAAAAGTCAAAATAAAACTACAACTCTTAAATCAAGAAATATTTTTCATGCCCACCCTACCCCATACTTGATTCTATCTCAGAGGCAACTACTTCTTAATCTTAAAACTTTCTAAATAACCAGCTTATACTGCTATTTGTCAGTTTTTCGGGTTTAGATATTATGCATCGACTTCCTCTGTGTATGAGGGTTTGGTTTCTTACTGTTGTGTCCCCCCGGCCCTCACTCTTCCTTCCTCCCTTTCTCCAAATATGGTCCTAATACTGGTAATGTGGATTAAGTGAACATCCAGTGATCACATTTCTCTAGGCATGTAAATATAATTAAGGCCGAGCCATATAGGGTACTGGGATTGTTCTTCCTATTTTATGTGACTCTTTGCCCCTGGAGTTAATACTTGACTTATTTTTGTCCTAATTTGCATAGTTGCTTGGTTTTCTATACAGAACTCTCTCACATAACTGTTAATCACATCTTGGTCTATGTGCAAACATTATTATTATTTTTTTTTTTCTCAAGAGAGAAGCCTTCTAGAGGCTCCTGTCCCTCTTCCCCTATCAGGACTGGTGGCTCTCCAGAAGTGCTACATGTTTTCCTCACCATCACCCTGGAATTCCCTCCTCTCTCCTGAGTTGGATCCCCTAGTTCTGGCTCCAGTGTCTTCTTATGTCTTGGTTTACTCTCTTGGTTTTATTGTATATACTATCTAGCCTGAGACTGCCTGTGTGCTTTTTACCCTACTACACGTACATTTCACCCTTTTCATGGATGAGGAAATAAATGTTGGTTTTGTTTTCGGCTCAACACAAAAGAAAAGGAATCCATCCAATGTGGAGTCCGACAATTCCTATTCCCAGAATTCGGGTCAAATTTGTTTTCTTTCAAGATTCAGCAAGCTTTTTACACTTGATAACTTTGATTTGCATTGATGTTAATCACAGGGCAGTAGCAAAAAACAGAAGAGAAATCTTTATCTCAAAATCCAAGCTGCGACTTTCCTTCTATCAAAGGAAAGAATTGCATAAAGTTCACTCAATTTAAAGAAAAGGGGGACTTGAACTGAGTGTCTTCAGCCCACCCACAGTCTCCCCACTTGGAGACTCTGGCAGCCGACATGCAAATTGTCACATGTGCCTGGCCTGGCCTGGCTCTTTCCTAGATTTCTGCCCTCTATGTGGTCTGTCAGCTCTCAGATGTGGTTCTGTGCTTCGTTCGCCACATTGTATTTCAGCACAGCATACACGCCTTGGACAGGTGCTGGGGATATTGTGGTGGCTTCTGAAATTGTTTCCCAGAAGGCAGTGACTCATCACAGGAAACCCCTTTGTTTTCTCTCTGACCTTCCCTCGGTTTCCTGCTCCACCCATCTGTGCGTGAGTTTTCACATTCCTCACCAACAGACAGCAACTTACCTTTAACTTTGGTCAAGAGTGTCAAGTGGAGATAGTTTGGGAGTATGTTGGGACCACCTCTTCCAACAGCAGTGCCCATAAGGACAGCTGGCATGTTCTTAATGCCTTGGCATCTCCCCATTGAGGTATGGGTCAATTCCCAGTCTGTGACTCCTGGAAAATCCCTTTTCCTGTGTCCCTAACCAGATGGAGTCACATTGTAAAGAAGGTGGATTGGCTCTCTTAGGCCTTGTTCTAATCAGTGACTTCTTTTGTTCAACTCCTTTTCTAGAAAATATACATCACTATTACACTTAGTAACAAGTGTTGATTGTTTCTGATTGTTGTGAACTAACTCAAAGAGGATGTTTGAGGTTGTTGACCCACAGTGCTTCAGATACAGCCAGGGTCTTCAGTGGATAAATGTTGGGATGAAGCTTACAGTTCAGATCCCTACATGCTTAGAGTTAGAAGGGAACTTAGAGATTATCCAGTTTTCTTCATTTTTTTAAAAAGTTTATTTATTTATTTAGAGAGAGAGAGAGAGAGTATGTGTGTGAGAGAGAGGGAGGAGCAGAGAGAGAGGGACAGAGAGAGAATCCCAAGCAGGTTTGGTGCTGTCAGTGCAGAGCCCGACATGGGGCTCAAACCCATGAACTGTGAGATCATGACCTGCACTGAAACCAAGACTCAGATGCTCAACTGATGGGGCCACCCAGGTGCCTCAGCCTTTTCATTTTATAAGCAAGGATCTTGAGGCTCAATGAAGTTACTTTCTCAAGGTCACCCAGTCAGGTCCTGGCCTCGTTAGTCCTGGCCCTTGTGAGGCTGTTTGTATCCTCAGGCCTGCCTCTGTGGGGCTCTCTGGTTGCACTCCAGTCCCCACTTCCAACTGTTCCTCTTCTTCACTCTATATCTTGGAGCCTTCAGCTGGCAGAGACCCTTATGAAAGATCTCACCCTTCCTCTGTCCCTGGTTTCCCTGAAGTCCCTCCATGGGCAGGCTGCTTTTCAGACTGCGGGAATAATCAGATGGCTGAATTTGGTTTCCCTCGGCTAAGAATCCATGACTTTCCAAGAAGAGTGTCTTTCAAAGTAGTTTTTCAAAAGTTTAAAGAAATTTGAAGACACAAGCAAGTGGTTTTTAACTTTTCTGGTGTTTTCTTTGGACATTGTCCACCCTGTCCTTCCCTTCCAAGGAGTAGGCTGTTTATTTGATTTGTTGTAATCATCATCTTACTCATTCAATCTTGTACCCTGCTGTTTTCTACTTGTGTTCTTTCAGTATGACTCTATGACAGATGGGTCCCAATCCTTTGCTCCCAAGCAAATATTGGTCTGCTTTTTTATGAAACCTTCTGTCAGAACATGGTTAATTTATTTAGAAAAATAGGTTCCTCAATTTTTTGGTTGGGCAAACAACAATGTTCATGTCCAAGGCTATTTTGGGGGGACAGGAAACATGCTCCTGACATCCCCTACATCTTCCCATCTTTCCCACTACCCCATATGGGGGAGCTGGGGTTGTATTCTCTGTCACTGTGCTTCCTGATAGTCTGTGAACGAGAACTCTTCTGTCACCACATCCATGTTCAATCCTTTTTTTTTTTTTCTTAAGTAGGTTTCGTGCCCAGCATGGAGCCCACTGTGGGGTGTCAATTCATGACCCTGAGTTCAAGACCTGAGCTGAGATCAAGAGTCAGATGCTTAACCAACTGAACCGCCCAGGTGTCCGCACGTTCAGCCCTGTCTTCTAGTCTCCATGATGGTAAGAGCTTGACCCCAACCACCATGTTGACCTGTTTGCCATCTCTGATCTCTTGTTTATTATGAAGGAATCTGTCATAAAATAATCATCCATGAAGCCTGAACACCCTACAACTCTGTGAAATCAGGAACCAAGTCTTCTTAAGTCTTTGGCATGTCGTATCACCAGTATGATGCTCAGCATACAGAAGACACCCAAGAAATGTATGGTGGGTGAATGAGTGAATAACTCTAATTGTGATTGCAGAATAGTCTTCCTTTTTGGCAACTCGAAAAGCAAAACCTCAACTGTATTGGGGTCATTCTCTCCAGAGCATTTCCTACCACCAGGGAAAAAATAAACTGAGTCAAATACTGAGACTCAGGAAGGCTGAGAATTATCTTGGGTAGGAAGGCTGGTCCCTGATTTCTCAGGTTCTTTCTTCTTATTCCTCACAGCCCACTGACCCTGCATATTACAAAATTCTTTTTATCATTTAAGAATCTCAAATGCCTGTTTTTCTTTTGTTATTCTCCTTAATTTGGAAGTGGAAATGGTTTATTTCCCAAGATAGGAACAGCAAGCTCCACTCTGAGGGAAAGCTCAAATCTTCATAAATTTTCCTTAACACCTCAAAATTCTTAGTCATGGGCTAATCTTGCTTGCAATGTGAAATTGCTTCTGGATGGAAGACTACTTGGCAGGAAAAGAGAATGAACAAAGTGGTAGATATGCCATCCTGAAAGAATCTCAAAATAATTTTGCTAGTGAAAGAAATCAGAGCAAACATCAGTATATACTGTATGATTACACTTATATAAAATTCCAGAAAATGCAAACTAATCTCTAGTGACAGATAGTGATTGCCTTGTGGGTGGATTGGGAATAAGTAGGAGGTAGGGATCGTAAAAGGACACTGGAAAACTGGGATGTGATGGATATGCTCATTATTATGACTGTGGTAATGACTTCACAAGTATATATGTATGTCAAAGCTTGTCGAATTGTGCGTTGTAAATATGCAAATTATACTGGATGTCAGTTATACACCAATAAAGGTGTTTTTAAAAATTGTTTCAAAGAAATAGAGTCCTATTCCCTACCTTATGTTTCCTACCTCACTTTCCAGCTTCCTCCTACTAAAAGGGGATCACGCCCAATTTTGTTTCTAATGTGCAGTCAGTCCTTTGTTATGATAGACACTGACATTTCTTTGTTTCATCTGGAAGTAAAGAAAGTATTTAAACTGGGTCACCGTTGCCTTCCACTTATTCCCAGCCCCTCCAGAATGCTATAGAGAAGCTTGCCCTCTTCTCCTGTCTGTAGCCATTTAGGGACTGCCTCCCTCATGGCCCCAGTGACAGGTTTTTGAAGAAACAGCAGCTGACTGTATAGCTGGCGCTTGAGTTGCTGCAAGCCTGGTGGGCCATGACTTATCAGACCCAATGATAACCATTCTCAGACCTTTCATATGTTTTGAAGATGCTTTTCAAAATACCCATTGGTTCGTTCTACACGGGGTGGCCCGAGACAGTGACCTACTAGTGTTTACCTGTTCCTTCTCCCGCATTTCCTTCATTGCTCTCCAAGGTGCTTTAGGATTAGGTAAGGTTGAAATTAGTAGTAAGAAGTGCAGACAAATCTCCTGAGGAACTCAGCATAATTCTAATGTTAGAGATATTTCTAGAACCTAAGGGAGAATCGGGAATAAGTCCTTAGAATATACAGATGTGACACATCGCTAACCTGCTCAGATGTTGGCTCTTCTCCCATCTTGCATAGACCAGAGGTTCAGGGTTTAGGTGGTTAAGTGAGTAGCAAAGCCCTCACATTACAGCAGGGCTACTCATACCTGTGCTGGTCTGGGAACAAGGTAGGAAGGTGAGAGCAAGTGTTTAGAAACTTTTATAGAAACATGCTAGCGTAGGGGCGCCTAGGTGGCTTAGTCGGTTAAGCGTCCGACTTTCGCTTAGGTCATGATCTCGCGGTTCGTGGGTTCGGGCCCCGCGTCAGGCTCTGTGCTGACTGCCAGCTCAGAGCCTGGAGCCTGTTTCAGTCTGTGACTCCCTCTCTCTCTGACCCTCCCCTGCTCACGCTGTCTCTCTCTCTCTCTCTCCAAAAAAAAAAAAAAAAAAAAAAAGAAACATGCAAGCATAATTTTATAAGTGTTGGATCTAATAAAAAAAAAAGTTGGGCTTATATTTTGCATCCCCTTTACTGTAAATCCTTTTTTTTTTTTTTTAGCAATTTAGTTTTTATTTTACAAAAGCTGTAGTTCATCATGGTTTGGAAATTACAAAGAACGTGAACTGGCTCTTCACTACAAATCATTTGAGAAGCACTGAGCTAGTTCCAGGGCCTCTGGAGGGCCATTCTGGACAACTTTCTTCCAAAGCTGCGGTGGATGAGCTAGGGAGAGATGTGGACAGTGCCAGGGAAGAGAAGGACAAGGAGTCTCCCTTTGTCTCTAGTTCCCTCTCCTTGACCAAGCTATACACACATCCCAGGGGAAGCGTTACACCAAGGATAACCACAGCTGAGAGAAAATTGGAGGATCCTCTGCAATCAGAGGAGGGACAGGAGAAGCTGTGGTTGTCACCTGGAGCTTGTGACTTAGGCAAATACCCTTCACAATGGACTTTAGATGCAGGTGGAGGAAGCAACTGAGAAATAAGGATTTGAGGGGAACCACAGCTCACCACTCACCAGTCTGGAATAAGCTGAAATTGTGAGTCCCACTTAAGAGAATTCCCTACATTTAAGATGCTGAAATAACCCAGGACGGGGAGGAGAGAGGCTGGCAATCATTTTCCTGTAATACATGCAGATACACTGACATATTCCTATGGAATCACTGACTGGAGATATCGTCCACATGGAAGACAGAGACGGAACAGCACACTGGACAGAAAAGCTTTAATGAAAAGAAGTGGGATCAGAAAAGGGCTGAGTATAAAATGGCCTCATTATCTATCTTAAAATGGGGAGTCTTTACCATCATATTGTAGAGCTCTGTCAGCTGGTCCCTGCTCTGTTTTTGTAGTAAATCATGATGTGAGGTGATACTCAGTTTCCCAGGGGACGTGAAATAGACTGTTGACCCAGCTTTGAAGCACTCAGCTGACAACCGCCTCACTATCCCATATCTTGGAGAGGTGGTAGACAAAGATGATACCTTTGTCTCATTGCCTCTCTTACATGACTCAGTATGCCTTCGTCACTGTTGTAATGATGTGCTCCATGACTGAGAGGAGAGAATCAGGTTGGGTGGGTTCCAGCTATTTAATGTGAGAAAAGCTTTTGTGTGTTAGCTTTGGGAATGAAAGGAAACACCCAGCCCTCTTGTTTTTTTGTTAAATTAGAGGGTGCTTTCTGCCTTGTAAATTCTCCTGAAATATATGTTGGCTTTGCCTTGGTGATGATGCAGACATGTCTGAGTGTGCCTGCTGTGTGGCAATGCATTATTTCCAGTCCAAAGTGTTGGGTGTCAGGAAAAGTTGAGATTAGTCCTTAGTCTCATGTTGGTTGGTGGCACACCAGAAAGAGGGGCCTCCAGCATGGTGGGCTGTGGTAAAGCAGAAGCAAGATGGAAAACTCAGCTACGTTTCCTCTTGTGCCAATCCAAGTTAGCGACGATGCAGTCATGGTTACGTACATTCGGGGATGCTTTGCAAGGTCTGGACCCAACTTCAAGAAGTTTCCTGAGTCCTCACACCCACATCAGCCCCTTTTGCTTGAAACATCTGTATAATGTGTAATCTTAGCCACAATCTAATATTTTCTAACATTGTTTCTTCCTGGACCAGTCTTGTTAGCTGAACAGATTACAAATTTTTGAGGGCAATGGCTGTGGGTTGGATTTTATTTCAGGCTGTCCCTGAGTATTTCAGGGCAGGAAACTTATTTTACAAAAGCTGTAGTTCATCATGGTTTGGAAATTACAAAGAAAATGAACTGGCTCTTCACTACAAATCATTTGAGAAGCACTGAGCCAGTTACTGGTCCAGTAAGAAACAATGTTAGAAAATATTAGATTGTGGCTAAGATTACACGTTATACAGATGTTTCAAGCAAAAGGGGCTGATGTGGGTCTGAGGACTCAGGGAGGCCTCCTGGAAGAGTAGAGCTTGGACTGGCATGGAGTTCTTCCCTCCTTTGGAATGGGGTTTGAATTCCGGACTTCACGTTGGATGAATATGTAAGATCTCTGGGCCACAAAATGGGAGAAAATAACAACTGCGTCTTACACTTTCTGTGAGCATTAAATCCTAGCTGAGTAAGTGCTTAGTAATGTTCCCTCTCTTCCTTCATTTCCATGGCTGCAAGAAGTTCCTTCTGGGATGAATTCCTGGGAATGGTTTACCAATTTCGATGTGAAGCTTAGATTTGCAAGATTATGATTTCTCCCCTTGGGAAGGCAGTGTTATAAACACACCAGCAGTCAGTACCTGCTTTTCCTAACTCTGTACCTGGTTCCCCAACTGGGCTAAATAATTCTTTCTTAAACAAGGAACTCCAAGACAGAGCTTGGACCCAGAGAGATGCTTTGCGCAAGTACTCACTTGGCTAAAAATACCAGAGTTCTCAATATGATTAATATTAATAAAGTTCTTAAGCAGTACCTCTTCCTTCCTAGCGTCTGTATTCTACTACACCCAAAATAGGAAGTTATAAAGTCCGAGCTCTGTACTAGAGTGTAGTTTTTCATTCTGGAAAGACAGCTCTAGGTATATGATGCCTTCAAAATGTTTTAATCAGTAAGGAATTGGTCATACAGAGAGGAAGTAGAACATAATGTATAAGACAATGGACTCCGGATCCAAAGTACCTTGACTTGCTTCCTGGCTCTGCCACTTTACTAGCTACGTGAGTTTGGGCAAATTATTTAATCTCTTGGTGCCTCAGTTAACTCATCTGTCAAGTGGGAAGATAATTATGCACAGCTCACAGGGTTGCTGCGATAAGCAAATGAGTTAAGATTTATGTCAAACACTTAGAGCAGTAAGTGGCCAGTGTAGGTAGTAAACATGTGTTGGCCATAGTTAATATTATTATGTCCTAGTGAAATGGGTAGAAGGAAGGTTTCAGGCCTTGATGGATGCTGTGCCCTAAAGAAGAGGCACCAGCTAGCACTCACGGGGCCTGGTGACAATGGGAGGCGTAGAAAAGAATACTCTTAGGGAGATATGGACCCAAGTGCCAAATCCTCATGAGGTCAGGTTTGACCACAGACACTGAAATTTCTATCAGTGAGCCCATTTGAATTGGAGAGTCTCCATTCTAGACTCTGGAATTCCTGGATACAGCCTCTCTTCCAGCCCGGCCCAAGACTTGTTTTGGTGAGGATGACATGCTAACACAGGACTGAGTCAATAACAGGTCCTTTGTTCTGTCTCTCGGACCTCTGGATGCCACTGTATGGACACGTCCAGCTTGGCTGGCAGCTGGCATCTTAAGGGTTCAGGATGTTATCAGATGGACAGTCACTAAGTGGAGTCCCTCCCGATCTGGTGATGTGTGCTGCCGCGCACGTAGGCCCTCATACCTCATATCTCTGCCTGGGCAATTACATCCCAACCACCCTGCCCTGTTCCAAGGCAGCCAGAGGCAGCTGGGACAGTGCTTGGGGAGGGAGCCAGGTGTTTTTCCCCTTTCATCCTTTTTGACTCCGTAGGCATTTTCTTCTAAGCTTGGCCCTAGCTGCAGTGTCCAACAGGGAAAAACAAATCCAAAAGGCAGGAGCTAAGCTAGGTCTGCACGTGGTGCTGCATTTTGCTGTTCTGAAATGAAGCCAAAAGGCACAGCCTCTGTCCTTCAGGACAGAAAAGCTATAAGCAGCATGTCCATGTGCTTTCCTCAGCTGCTGCCTGCCCAGTTAGGGTATTACATATATCGACATGTTAGTCGTTCACTGTCTGGTCTGATATTCAGGTCTATATTTAAGTACTAGTGTGGGTTTTGGAATCCAAGTGTGTAATGTGCATGTCTGGGCATGGTCTCTTGGCCAGGACCCAGGGTTTGCAACCCACTCAGCTGGTCCCCAAAGCTGGCCTCTTGCATCACAAGTGATCCCATGCAGTTCTGATGACATATGGTTTACGACAATTCACCCTGGTTTGGGAAATCTCCCTGCTAATATTCTCTTATCTTGGCAGAGAGAACCATGTTAGAATACTAACAATTGGTACCATCTATTGGACACATGCCATGCCGCAGGCAGCTTGCTAAGGGTGCTTTACACAGGGGTTTCCCACAGTCTTCCTACCAGTGGAGGTAGCTTGATCAGCTCTGCCTTACACATGAGGACACTGAGACACGGTGATGTTAGGTAACTTGCTCAGGGCCACTCAGGTGGGAGATGGTAACGGCAGTATTTGAACCAGGCAGTCTGCTCCTGGGCATGTTCCTACCCACCATAGTGCCCACTGCTATGGTGTCTCTCTGCATAGACATCTCCAAGGATTAATTCAATGCCATGATCATGAGAATGAGATCATGATCATTATGATCATGATAATGAGATAATGAGAATGATCATGGTCATTATTATCATTAGTTTCATCAGTCAGCAACACAAAGAAACCTTCTCCCTGGTTGATACTTTGGGCTAACTTGCTACATCCCTGATGTTAGGTATAATAATGGAAAAATTTAGTTATTTCCTTATTGATTTCTACTTTGTTGATCCGACAAATATTTAGTGAGCATTTACTTTGTGCCAGGCATTATACTGGACCTAGGAAAGAGGGTCATTACACAGTACTTGCTATCAAAGAACCATTCTAGAAAAATAAATAATCTTCCTAAATTCCCAACATGGCCCACAAGGCCTTCTGAGCTGGGTCCTGCTTTCCTCCCCAGTTTCATTACTTTGCATTCTCTGCCTTTATGTCCTTTTGTTTGCTGAGCTTCCTATCATCTCAGAGCCTTTGCATCTTCTGTTCCATCAGCCTGAAATACTACACACCTTTGCCCGCTTAACTCTTCCTCATCCTTCAGATCTCATCTGAAATCGCCCTTTTTTAGGGGATTCTTTCACAACTCTACAGCTTAGCTCAGGTTCCCCCCGTTATATCTTAGCTCCCTCTGCTTTAAATTTTTGTAATTTAACACCAGCTCCTTAAGGGTATTAATAATGCTTTTGTTGTTCATCACCATACTCCTAACACACAATAGGTACACATGAAGTACTCTGAAGTGAATGGAGATTATAAACAATTTATTAGAGCAAAAACTGGAATGGGTTAGTCCCCAGTCTTCCAAGAATCAGACATCAAGACAGAATTAAACGTGCCAGGGTTTTATTAGGGAGGGCAGTTGGGAGGGTCATCAGACTGTGAAGTAAGTATGATCTTAGAGTGAAGAGGGAAGAAAGGAAGGTGGGGAGGACCATCATATGTATTCTGGTGCCGTCTGGGGAAAGTTCTGGGAGGACAGCCAAAGTTGGACGTCAGAGGAGTGACCCGCCTCAGCTATGGAACAGCATGTTTCGAGTCCCCATCGCCTTCACTGATTGGCTGGGAGTGCAATGGGAGGTGTGGTCTGGCAGCGGCAGGTGGTGTTCAGAGGCAGCTGCAGGTGCTCCTTGAGTAGTTTCCTGCTCTTTGAGGGGCAAGTCTGAGGGGCTCCTTCTCCAGGCTGCCATGTGACAATTCCAAGGCAAGAGGGGATGACACCTAACTGATAGGGAGGATGGGATTACCAAAGGTATGGTTTCCACAGAAGGGCGGGAAATCTTGATTGTGAGGCTCAGCAAGTATTTACTGAACTCACACTATTCTTTGACACCGAGGAGGACACAATAGAATTGGCTATCTGTGGGCTCTCCTCAGATTTAAGCTAGCTAAGGGAAAAAGTAAGTTCACATGCCTGCTCCCAAGCCTCAGCTTTCTTGCTTCTAAAATGAAAATAACTGCAATCTAGCTTATATGATGTGTGACAGGTAGATCCAGTGGCTTCTGTGAACAGCAAACAAGATTTGAATGAATTTAGCTACTAACGATTCATTGCCTTCCTCAAATTTTCAGCTTTTCTAGTCACTTCAGCAGGACTGATAGTTTAAGTTTTCGAAGAAACTTTTGGCTTGGGATGCCTGCTTTCTTTGTAATTACTCTCATCAACAGTCCCCTGGGGCTTTTTCTTTAAGAACATTTCAAGTAGAAGAACAGCAGTTTAAATATGTGATCAGCACCACGGGAAGATTTAGTGTCGAGTTACTACATTGAAGGAAAAAAGGCTCTGTGTACTTGGCTCAGTGAGCTCACTTCAGGGGTTGGTTTCTTAACTCTTAACCCCAAGGCAGTGTTCAGTTTGTCCTCTGTTACAGTACAGTCATTGGGACATTGCTTAATCAGGTTCTTTCCATAGGTGAAGGCTATGGATCCCTGAGGGAACTGGAGATGTGGGATGGGGTGGATCTCCTCCCTTTTCCTCACTGCCAAAGTAAGGGGTGGTCTGCCTTTGCCTTTCCCCACCCCCAGAACCCTTCTTGTATATTCCTTTTTTAAGACATTTTCCCCCCTTCAGTGTTGCCCCCAAATTAATCCTATCTTGGTTTCACCTGTTGGAATTGACCTATTTGTAGGAATTGATTTTTAATTCACACCTGTTTCCTGAGCAAGGAAATAGTAGATGCAGATACTGTGCCTCAGTATTCTCATATATAGAATGAGGGGAATAGGGGCGCCTAGGTGGCTCAGTCATTTAAGTGTTGGACTCTTGATTCTTGCTTAGGTCATGATTTCATGGTTCGTGGGATCGAGCCCTCTGTGGGGCTCTGCAATGACAACACAGAGCCTGCTTGGGATTCTGTCTCCCAGTCTCTCTGTCACCCTTCCCACCCCATGCGTGCATTCATGTGCTCTCTCTCTCTCTCTCAAAGTAAATAAATAAACTTAAAAAAAAAAAAAAAAGAATGAGGGGAATAGATTGGCTAAGGCATAAGATGTATATATGAAATGTGAACTACTCTTTAAAAAAGTAACAAGCATTGTGAGAATGAAGAAGAAACAAGCTTTCTGGGTGAGGAGGCAGCATTTGACCCCAGAATCAGTGTTAATCATTGAGAAAGGAGTGAAAGAGACTCCATACTGATGAAGTAGCATGAGCAATAGCAAGGTGTGTTTGCCATGCACCAGGGAGACAGGAAATTTGTAATGGCTGGAGCACAGGGAGGGATCGGAGGGCAGATGAGAAGAAAAAAGTGGGATGGTGGGTAAGCTACGGCAGTCCTTGAAATACTTGTTCAGAATTTCATAGGTCAAGGAGAACCATGGATGTTTCAGAAGGCAGGGGACAAAGTTCGAGCTATTTAGGAAAAAGTATCTAGGTAAAGGACAAAAACAAGGCAGAGTAATACAGTAATTTGTGTGAGAGTCATTTCTGTAGAAGTGAAAATAAGAGGGCAGATCTGAGAGAGAGAATGATGTGGGAGTAGAGAAGAAGAGGGTTTTGAAGGAACCCAAGGTTCCAAGCCCATGGATACTGGGTGGGGGAGGACGCCACTGAGTAGGGGAACTGAAGAGGAGGTGTCTGCTAGGCTGGGAATGGGGATCTTCACGACAGACCATGTTGCATTTGATGGGCTGGCCGGATGTGCATCTGGATATGATCCTGGGAGTTCAGATCTGGAGATCAAGGGTGTAGTCAGAGCTGAAGATGAAGACTTGGGAGCTGTCATCACAGGGACAGTCGTTGAAATGGCAAATTGTTTCGCTTCCTCAATCACCTAAAGGAAAGCATGGGTTTCCAGTTGTGTGGGTGAGGGCAGGTGGAGGCATGTTTTCTGGTGCCTGGATGGCTTGTCCTGATCCCTGCACCACAGTCCTTGGATCTTTGAGATTCCAAGAAAAGAGCATATTAGCCTTATCCTCCTTCACTTAGCACAGCTTCTCCTGTCCTCCCTCAGTTGTCCAGCTTCTAATTCTGCAAACAACAGCTGGAGAGCGTGAGTGAGGGCCCACTCAGCAGCTGTGTGCGCTGGGAATCAAAAAGGCATCCGGGATGAAGATACTGTCTGGCTACAGCTGCTGCCAAGATGAGTGTGTGTGTGTGTGTGTGTGTGTGTGTGTGTGTGAGAGAGAGAGAGAGAGAGAGAGAGAGAGAGAGAGAT